>NC_056731.1:1329738663-1329838663 GCF_019279795.1 Protopterus annectens | reverse complement strand
TTGGCCAAGACGCATTTGAAAGAATGCATTTTCGGTCATCTAATATGAACCCTTTTGAAAGCAGCAAAAAGGTAAACTTAACCTTCCACTGGTCAGATGCATTTTCTTTGACTGTGGGTTTCAATGATATTTCAATTAATGTGAGTTTCAAGGGCAGGTAAGCAGACTGTTCATGTTATCTGTTTTCACTGCAAGACTGTACGGTTTTGCTTACCAAATGGCTATCAGTGTTTGTGCTATGAAATTTGATATAAAAGTTGTAAATATCTCTGAACGTATAAATAAAGAAGAAAATATTATGTAGACTGACAGGTCTGAACAGTGTTTATAGCAACTGGGGAGAAATAGCCATGTAATGGGACACTGAAATGGCAGTGACAGTGTTGCCGGGGTGGTGTGGCTGCTATGTGGGGCAATGTACATTACCCTGCCTAAGGCCTCTTTTGAGCATGATCTCGTTCTGTTTTTGGTATCCCCAGAGTTCATAAGTGCACACAAAACTCCCCATTTCACCATATTGTGGGTGCCCAAGGGTCCAAAATATATCCTATTTCAAAATTTTTTGATAGGAAATTGAAGAAGTTTTATAAAGCTTACCCATTTTTATGGAAGATTCCTGGAATTCTTTAGGTTATATCAAAAGTGTCATATATAGAGACAATCTTGTACAAGTCTCCATTGACATTGTTAACTTCCATTGGATTATCCCTCATGATATTCGGTTGTTATTGGTTTAAAGAAACATTAATTACTATTTTTTATCTACCCAAGGAATTAATATTTTGATAGATTTTATGAGAATAGTACTGTCTAATTGATTTTTTTTAAATTTGAATGTGAATTTTATAATAAATGCAGTGGAGTGGATATGGAGGCAGTGCCCAACTTAGCGATGTGGAATTGGTAAGAAGAATTTGCATTAAAATGCAAGATTGCATCCAACTAGAACCTTTATGTCATGATCCTGGATGATATTTGTATTTTTGGTCAGGCACAATGGCGGAATTACATGAGTTTTTGGAATACACACAGACAACTTGTATTTTTTTTGTTTGATTTTGAATTTTATATACCATTATTACTAAACAAGTTGATAGAATTAATAGAAAATTTTATTTAGAGGAAGTTTACCTTCTCAAATTCCTATTTGAATTACAAGAGTAGCCATCCAATAAGAAAGAAAAAATGTAGTAGAGGGGCAGATGCTTAGAATATCTAGGATTATTTCCAATGATTAATTATTTATGAGGAGGCTAGATAATCTTATTTATATGTTTTTATAAAAGTGATGGCCATTAGATTTATTAATGGGAGCTGCTGGTGAGATCAAAATAGGAAGAGGTTCAAAATGTCCACCTTTATTTTGGTGCTGCATTATACATAATAAGACAAACAAAATAGAATTTGGTTATGAAAGATCTATGGTCTGGATTTATGAAATTTGTAACAGCAAAATAAGGATGTTATCAATGGTGAGAGGAACCTATTCTATTATTCTGATGTATTTATATCAATATTGGGGACAAACCTCATTATCTTTATTAAAGGAACACCAATATTATAGAACAGCTGTTGCATGCTAACAGCCATGATAAAGGTAGTAATAATATTATTATAGGGTAGCAATATTATTGGGAACTTATAAATGTGGCTGTTGCAATTAATGTACGTATTTCCTAGAAGTGAATTATATAAAGATAGGACAAAAAGTAAATACTGTTGAATAGTTTAATTGTGCTCATTGTGGAGTGGTATATTTAGCAAGATCTGGATACTGCAAAACTTATTATATAGGAAAGACCAAGAAAATATTTAAAAATAGATCTGTGAACATTATTATGACATATTCAAAAAAGAATGAGAACAATGCAGTATAAAGATATATATCAGTTTGTTCTGATTTTAAACTGGATGGAGTTCCACATAATCCATAGAATGGGCCCTGGGAGTTAAACATGCAATATGAAGAATTAATTTGCCAGCTTTGGTTTAACATTTGTAATTAAGTTCCCTGGCCTTAATGACATCATTTCAATAAGCATTGTTTTAGAACTATGTGTTGCCAAAACTCTGATTGATTTTAGTATTTTAACTTATTTATTTTAGAATGATTATATTTTGTAAAACTGTATAGCTTGGAATGATATAGAATTACTAATACAGAATTGTTTTAAAATATTTTCAATGATGTTCAGTGTTTTCAATTCTCCCTGTTCCTGTGTTGGTATTAGTGTTGGTGGCTCTGGAATTGGCCGGCCCTCCTGTAAGTCTGTATTAGAACACTCCTCCTGGGTCCATCTCATTTGCTCACTTAACCAAGTACAGTTAGATCATATTCTGAGTCTAGTGTTCACTCTACTTAATACAGAGAGAAGATTTGAGAAGGCCAACCCACTTAGGTTCTTCCTTCCTCTCTTCTTGCACGCAAAAAAAATTTGCACTTTATTCATTTGCTTTTACTGTATTTGTATTTCCTCCTACTTTATTTTGATTTTCTTAAAAGTACTCAATTTTATTTATTCTGCTGCATTTGTTACTGCTTGATTGTAGCCTGATTAAATTGTAATTGTTATTCTAACTCTTTTGGTTTAAGCACTTGGGTTTCATACAGGCTGTTTTACATTAAGAAGGTTTGTGGTCTGCACTGTTGTGGCAGGACAGGTAGCTTACATCCTTCTAAGCTGGAAATTCTGATTGAAGGCCCAGTGTCTGCTATTCTAAAAGTGTATTAATTCTGGCTTAAGCACTTGGGCTTCAGGCCAGTTATTCTGCATTAAGAAGGTTTGTGGTCTACACACTTGTGGGAGGAGAGGCTGGATTCTGCCCTTCTGAGCTGTGAATTTCTGGTCACAGACTTATTGTGACTGCTTATTTGAACTGTTTCTGAAATTGGTGCACCTTGTTGCTGTAGCATATACCAGATTCAGGCCTGCTGAATCTAGCTTTGTTTGTATAACCTGAGCACTGATCCAGGCCATCTTTTTTTGGAGAAGGTTCCCCTGCACCCTAGTAAGCAGGGATGTGCAGTTAGAACTTGTCTGATTGCAGACTGCTGGAACAGGGCTCAGTTTTGAGCTTTTTTCTGGTTAATTGGATAACTTGTTTAAATCAGTTTGTTCATTTTCTATTGTTTTATATATATATATATATATATATATATATATATATATATATATATATATATATATATATATATATATATATATGAAAAAATGTTCACTTTAAGGGCATTGACTACAACTCTGATCTGCAATATATAACAATAAGTATCCTTTTCTGTGCTTTTAAAATGTTTTTGTTTTTGAGTGTATCTGCTTTATTTTCTGAAAAAAAAAAAAAAACAAAAAAAAAAAAAAATATATATATATATATATATATATATACTTGTTTCCTGACTTTCTAAGCTAGTATTGTCCAGTTTTCAGGTTAGTGCTGAATTCAGGGCTGTGTTGCAAATCTCTGTGTTTGCCCATACCTTACTTGGATAGAAGGAAGTTTCTCTGTTCACCTGTGCAACTTATCTGTCCCTGGAGGAGTAGTTTCAGCCCAGAAATTAGTAGTTTATTGGCCATTTTGGGCTGGTTTCTATCTCTTTCATTTCCCTGCTATAAATACTGTATTTGCCCGGTTTTGCATGCCAGGCAGCACCAGTTAGCTAGGGTAAAACTATTCCCGGCTCCACAAAGTCTCCTCTTCAGTTTTTCTCTTGGAACTAGATAAACTTTCAACTTAAGCACTCAAGCCATTCATTCCTCAGCCTGGCACTTGCTCAAAACTTATAGCAAGCACTTATAAACCCTAACACTAGACCCTCCTGTACTGTACAGAAGGACAAGGCTCTCTATTCAACCTTACCAGCCATCCAGTAAAACAGTTCACTGTACCTATCCAGGCATGTCCAAAGGGCAATTTCAGGTGTACTCTCCAGTCCAACTCATGAATCTGAGCATTTTGAGGCAATGTTATAACTGCGTCATGTACACAGACAACCCCCTCCTCCTACCATCAAACACTAATACACGCAAGAGATGCAGTTATACAGCCAAACTAGAGGCTAAGCTCTCTCAATGCAAGACTGGAGCAGACAGTCGAGGAGAAGGAAAATGCATCACACCCCCAGTCTTACATAGACCCATTAAACCAGCACTGGCAAAAAACAACATAAAAACACAACAAACAAACAGGCTCTAAATAAAAAAAAAAAAAAACCAACAGAGGCCTTCAAAGCAGACATCCAAGCAACCTCCATCCCCCAACACAAACCATGAAACACATACTTCACAAAACCAGTGCGCCATGCAATCACAGCCCTTAAGGCAAAATAACATACCCATCATACTAGTAATAGGTGACTCTATAGTCAGGCACACTGACGTCCCACTCACTAGGCTGAATAAGGAGATGGTTACTGTTAGCTGCCTGTCGGGTGCCAAGATCTACCACATAACACAAGCACTCAGATCAATCCAGAACAAGTACAAATATGACTCTGTCATTGGCCATGTTGGTGTGAATGACCTGAGCTGTACCTCCCTGGACTACATGAAAAGAGACATGGAAGAGCTCTCTGATCACATAGCCCAGGTCAGTATGATCTTGACCCTGAGTAGCATCCTGCCCTCACCAAGAATGATACCACGGTATAAAGAAAAAATTCTCAATTTCAACAATTGGCTAAGTTTCTGGTGTCATTGAAAGGGGATCCAGTGTCTGTCCACCTAGGATGACATGCTCAACAAGCCACGCTGCTTCACTAGAGATGGCTTGCACCTATCACCCTTAGGCTTTTGAATACTGGCCAAGGCACTTGCCACCCCCATAGTGCCTTTTTAGGCAAAGCTCAAAAGACAAACCCACTGCCGTAAATAGCACAAGTAACAAAAAACTGAGGGCAATGCTAATCAATGCCAGAAGTCTAAACCTCAAAATGCATGCACTGGAGGCACACCTCAGTATGGAGAAAATCAATATATATGCAGTAACAGAAACCTGGTTTGAGGCTCCAGAGAGGACCCCAGCACTACCAGGCTACAACTCATACCATACATTTTGGCCACAGAACCCAAACAGAAATACAAAGGGCGGGGGCGTATCCATACTCATCAAGGATACCCACACCTCCAGGTTAGTGGCACAACATGATGCTTCAGAGATCATCCACGTGCAACTAACAATGGGCAAAACTGCAATTCAAATTGTAGCTTGCTACAGATCACCCACCATGTCCAAGGACCCCCATTTCGCATTTCTGGAAACACTGGGAAACATAAAGGTCCTACCAAACACCCTAATATTGGGTGATTTCAATTACCCAAACATGGAAAACATGAAGGTCCTACCAAACACCCTGATATTGGGTGATTTCAATTACCCTACCATTCACTGGGAAAACTACTCAAGTACAAATTCCCAGGCCCAGTGCTTCTTGGAATTCATCATCTCAAACGCCCTGGATCAGCTGGTAAGCTCCCCTACCAGCGGTGAAAACATATTGGACATGGTCATCACCAACATGGGTGACAGGTGTTCCACAAGGAGGTCAACCCGTCACTGGTTAGATCAGACCATAAACTAATCACTCTGGATGTCACAACCCACCACCACCCCCAAATAAGGAAACCACAGTAAAAAACTTTTCTAAAGCAAACTTCACCTTACTTAAGACAGAGGTGCTAAGTTTCACATCCCCCATGCTAAAGGATAATGCTGCCCAAGATGCAGAAACCTTTACAAATGCACTCTGTGAGCAGCTACAAGGATGCATGGATCATGCCATCCCTAGCAAAACCAAGACTCACTCCCCTAAGAGAAGGAAACCAGTTTGGTGGACCCCTGCAATAAACAGGCGATATACAATAAAAGGAGGAAACTAGTTCAGAAAAAAAGCAAATCCCGAGAAGGAAAGACATCCCTGATTAGTATCAGTAAAAAAACTGAGGTCCCTCATGAAATCATCCAAGGCTAACGTCGAAAGAAAAATAGCCAAGGATTCAAAAGATAACCACAAAGCCTTCTTTAGCTATGTTAAGAATCCAAGCAACTCGCAGATATGCACTGAACTAGTGCAAAATAGCACAAAATATAGACCCTACTGATATTACCAACATCCTGGCAGATAGATTCAGTGCAAACTTCAACCCCCTTCTCACCTCCCAAACGGCCCACAATACCAGAAAAGTGTAGTGTCCCAAAAATCACAGACGCACAAGTGAAAACAGCCCTTTCAAAAGCCAAAAACACAGTGTCAGTGGGACCAGATGGTGTCCCAAGCTGGGTGTTGCATGAACTACAGAATGAACTAACCCCCCACCTAAACACACTGTTCAATCTCAGCCTCTCCACAAGCTATATGCCCATAGAATGGCACACATCAATGGTTATTCCTCTCCACAAAGGAGGGGCCACAACTGACCCTGGTAACTATTGCCCCATAAGCCTGACTAGCCTGGTCTGCAAGGCTATGGAGCGCATCATCATGGAACTCATTAACAAAGACATTGGGAACCTCCAAACACTTGACCCAACCCAGTTAGGCTTTGTTAAGGGCAGATCATGCCTATTAAACCTGGTTGACTTCTTCGAGACAGTCACCAAGGCCATAGATGAGGGAAAGGTAGTTCACACAGCCTACCTTGACCTTGCCAAGGCTTTCAACACCATTCCCCACTCTGGTATTACAGAAAAACACACCAGCCTGAACATAAACCCCTACATCACAAGATGGGATGCCAACTGGCTTACAGACAGAACTCACACGGTAAGAATAGCAGGCTCCAGGTTGGACTCTAAACCAGTCACAAGTGGTGCCCCACAAGGCTCGGTCCTGGGACCCCTACTGTTCAGCATATCCTTCTCAGAAGTACAGGCAAACACAGGAGAACTATGGCTAACCAAGTTCGCCGATGACTGCAAACTGGGAGCCATAATTGACTCTCCAGCTGACATGGACATCCTCCAAAAAGGCCTTACTGAGACAGACACCTGGTGTCAAAGTCATGGCATCAAGCTAAATGCCAAAAAATGCATAGTCGTCCCATTTTGGAAAAACAAAACACCCACAAATTACCACATAGGTGGCAGCCCCCTTAATACAGAAGAGGTAATAAGAGATCTGGGGACCCAGGTAGATAGTAATCTCTCCTTTGACAATCATATTGCCAAAGTAGTTAGGAAATCCTTCTATGTGGCCCATCTAATTACTAAAGGGTTAGCATCTAGAAATAGAGGTTTTAGTGCCCCTCTACTCGTCACTAATTAGAGCCATCATAGAGTACAATGCCCCATTTGGGATTTACCTCACAAGACACTTCCAACAGTTGGAAAGTCCACAAAAGTACCTCACCAAGAGGATTACTGATCTCATACATATGTCTTATGCAGCCCGACTGAAAAAACACCGGCTCTACTCAGTGGCATACCGCTTACTCAGAGATGATCTCTGCCTGACTTGCAAAGCCATGTCCAACTTAGAATTGATGGAAATGCTCCACCTAAAGAAATCCAAGTCACTGTTGGTTCTGTATTTTTTTAATAAATTTAGCTTTAAAAGATAAATCTCAGACTTCCTCTTTCAATAATATGCCAGACAAGATCCAGTAAGCTAACTAGTATTATACCATGACCCACCCCCCAAAACATGCACGCTGATTGGCCATCGTGCACATTGAAAATCGAGTTATACTAATGGAAAAAGGTCAGTCGGACTTTTCCATTAGTATAACTCTACTAAAACACTGTCGCTATGTTAAATGGGTTTAACATACGAGACAGTTTATAAGCAACGGAGATCTCCATTGCTTATTTTAAAGCTGTCTTATGCTAAACCCATTTAACATAGCTTACAAAAAGCAACGGAGAAAGCAAGATCTCCATTGCTTTTTTGTTAAGCTATGTTAAATGGGTTTAACTTACGAGATAGTTTAAAATAAGCAACGGACATCTCCGTTGCTTATTTTAAAACTGTCTCGCTATGCTAAACCCATTTAACATAGTGAAAACAGTAAAAAGAAAGCAATGGAGATCTTGCTTTCTCGTGCTTTTTCAACTCTGATGTACTGCACAGGCGACAGTACATCAGAACTGCCGCGGATGCCAGACATCTGCGGAAGGGCAGTAAACAGGCATTATACTATGTCATTATTTAAGAAAAGTAATAGTTTTTCTTAAATAATGTCATATAATAATAACCACTTCTGGGTGTGGGTAATGCTGTATTTACCCACGGTTGGCTTTGTTTGGTCCCTCAGACTTCGCCCTCTGGACCAAACCACGCCAACCGTGGGTAAATCCAGCATTACCCACACCCAGGCGTGGGTTATTGCTATATGATTTACAACTTCTGTAAATCATTTAGAATTATAACTTTGTTAGTGTAGGAAAGTTATTATTCATTGGCCCAGTATTCTCCTATTGCAGACTTTGAACATATGTTTAACTATGAGAAAATGGGAGTTTTTAATTTTTTAGGTTAATGACCAGGATTGTAACTGTTATCATCTCTTAATAAATTACTGTCAGCACAATATGTTCTGTATAGTTCAGTAGAAACAGACCTATCCCTAAATGTATTATCTATTATAACCAGACTATGCACTCTATATGCATTCTTAAGCCATGAATTCAACTCTACATGGACCAAGGGGGTACCACAGAGGTTAGAATTGGGAATGGTCAGTTTCAGAGACTGTAAATATGACATGTCAGAAGGCCTGGAAGGAAAAGTAAGCAATTGCTCTGATTGTATAAACATATACAGTAACACTGATGCATAAGAAGAAGCAGAAATGATGGAAGAGGTGACAACACTGGAGAAATAATGTTACAACCTTAATTCAGTATAAATCATACAAATCAGTACATATCAAAAATAGTAATCTTTGAAAGAAGTGCACAATTGAAGAAGAAGAAGCAGGGAAATAGCAGAAAGGCAGCTGGAGAAACTCAGATTGTGTGAAGTTAAGTGGACTTTGGAATGAGGTAGCAAACAATGTCAACTGAATACTAATATATGAAGCAGACGTTCACAGCAGAAAATAAAAAAAAATAGTATCCTCCTAAGAAGGAATACTGTGTCCATTGCTTATTTCTCTGGAACACAAATCAGAAACAATATAGTGGAGTGCATTAAAAATGCAATGTGAAATTTATTAACAATCATAAAGAAATATTACAATGGCTTAATATGCATAGGTTTGAAAAAGTATTAGAGACAGATATGATGAAAACACTTGAAAAATTGCCTGAATTCATAGAGTGCAAGAGGGTAAACACTTCAAAAAATAAAAATGAGAATAAAAACAGGAGGACACAGTTAAAACAAATAATGAAAACCTCATGGGAAATTTGACAACATATTTATAAAGAAAAAGTATAGTGGAGAAATGAAACAATCTTTTCCAGAAGCTGGTAGGAACAAAACAGAAAAAAAATAAATGAATAATTGACAAGACAGGTATAATGTAATTTTTATGCCAAAGCAGAAGGAAAAAAGATACTTTTTTTTCAGACAGACATTAGGCCGAGTCCTCAGTTGCCTTAGTTGATTGGAGCTTAGGAGAATGCCTAGGATCACATGACACTTGTCTATGGTGGCCTGACTAAATTTCCTTTACTCATTATACCTACCATGTTAGGGCTCATCTAAAAGTAAGCCATGCCTAGTGGGACAAACTTAGTCAATAAAAAGGAAGGGGTTAAATAAATTATTGCTTAAGAAGGATCTGTGGTTTATCCTAAAGGTAGGGAAAGTTAATAGTCTAGGCGGGTGAAGAGATCCTTATCTAGCAATGAACTGTATGTTCCTCACAAAGAAAAAATGCTAAGGTATGACATAAGAACTAATGAATCACTCTTACAAAAGCAACTACATAGTGAAAGCCAAGAGCCTAGAGGCTTAGAATGGAGGTTAATTGTGAGAATAGTGATTACGAGCAGTAGTCTTTCACGAACGTGTCAGAAAACACATTTATCTTCTGTGGCAGTGTTTATTTTATTCAGTAAGATCATGGAATGGAATTTGGTTTAGAACATAATGTACAGAAAACTTGACTAGTAAGGGAGTGGCAGAGCAATTCTTTAATACCAGTACTTGTCAAGGGCCACATTCCAATATAATGTTTCTAGCATGTTGTGAAATATTATCTAAAATTAAACTCTTGTGATGAATGAAACTCCAGAAGAAAGCTATGCAGCACAAAGCTAAACCGGTTTTATTTTAGGAAATCTAAATGAGTAACAACATTCACCTTATTTACACATCCCTTCAGCAGAGATACCTAGACTTGTGGAACTAGCATCATCAGGGAATATGAAGTAGTTCTGCAAACAAACTTTTCAGTTCAAACATCTTACACTAATTAATATGTGTCACAACAGCTAGAGTTTGCCCTTGCATATACTATCAGCATGTCAAATGGGGCTGCCACCTTTTCAGATGCCTAAATTGTGATGTTTTTTTATAGAAACAAGTACTTTCTAAGGGCAAATCATAGCCACAGCAATGCAGAGGAGTGGACTTCATTTTCTCTTCACGTTGCTGCCAATGAAAAATGTTACTTTTAAATATGTGATGCCTGTGCACTGGCTCAGTAATCAAGGAGCCTCAATCCTCACCACTAGCACCAGTGAGGGACGTGAACATTGGGAAGGATAACAAGTACACACACAGTAAAGTACAATTTCCCTTAAGCACACACAGAGATCACAGTCAGTCTGAGGATGGTTTCTCCCTTTCCTCCAGATCCTCAATAAGACTCCCCACTGGCACACCTATAAGTTCCATATCTCAGCCTAGTGGTCAACCCAAAACCGCCAGCACCCTCTCTATCCAACCAGTGCTCCGTGTCCCTGCCCAAGTAGCTGACACACACACACACACACACACACACACACACACACACACACACACACACACACACACACACACATACACACACTTTGAGATAAGAGTTGCATACATATAGAAACTCCTGGGGAAGGCTGGCACAGATTCCCCAGCTATGCCCCCTTCTTGCCCAGACTATAAGGTAGAAATCATTGCTACCAAACACTAATATCAGCTACTAATAAGGCCCTTACCGAAGGGTGTTCAGTTTTACTGTGCAATATTATTATCCAAATAGTGTGACCCAGGGCTAAAGCTATTGGAGTGGCTTAGTGCAGTATCACTAAATACATGCAAATACTCTAGAGCTTAAATTATCTCTATATAAAACAGCCACAGTTGAAAGGTTTAAACATATTTAATAATAAATAATAAAAACACAAGGCAAATCTTATCATTTCAACACATTGCTAGTCAAGAGTTCAGACACAGGAACTTTAAAACTATACTGTAGGATAGTCTGATATAAATATAGAAAACAGCTAGTCTAATCTTACTATTTTCTATCTATTTCTAATAGAAGTGCTAAGTTCTAAATAAACTTGCATACATGCAGAGCAAAGGCATAGTGCTGGTGATTAGATGTGTTCAGGTTCAGACAGAACCCAAAATGCCTAATTTTCTATCTCTGAGAAAGTCTTAAATTGATAACACAGTACTGCTGAGTCATTTCACATTACATCATTATTGACATTTCTCTGGTTTCCAGGCTACCAGAAACTCAGAATTTACATTTCTTAGTAAGCTTGCACCTGGCCAGGAAGCCACAGCAATAAAAGACATTATACATTTAAAATCTAGCAATTAACTCTGGTCTCAAAACAATAGAAAGTATTTTCTGGTCCAGACATCCTGTCTCTGAGTTTTGAGATCAAACTGTCCTAAAATGCTTCACTTATCGGCTTTCTTCCAGCAAGAGGCACTGTGGTTACATTTTTGAACTTCAACATTTAACGGTTTTCTTACATTTAGTTTTCTTACATTTGAGAGAACAAGCCTGTGGATTATATTAATATTTAAAATGACATAGAATGATCTACAAAATTCTATCTAGCTAGGCTGGCAGCCTTTACAATCCCCCCCCCATAGAACTCAAGCTAGTCTTTAAAGTAATCCTTGAGAAATGTTGCTTGAGAGACTTGGGTCTACTTGGGTATAACTTACCCCATTCCCTGTTTTGAGAGCCCATCTGCATTAGCATTTCAAATCCCACTGGAGTGCTGTACTGACATTTTACATGCTTGCAACCCTAGAATCTTGGCATTTTGCTGGCTAGCTTGGTGTAACAATGTTAGGGGATTGTGATCTGTAACTACAGTGAATTTTCTCTCATACAGATAAGGCTGAAGTTTCTGCAGTGCCCACACTATGGTTAGATATTCATTTTATACAGCTGCATAGCATTCCTCCCTGGGTTGGAGCCTATGACTGAGCTAAACCACTGGGTGCTCTTCTCCCTCTGACAAAAATCTGGCTAAGTACAGCCCCCACTCTATGGTTTGAAGCATCCACCTGCACAACAAATTCTTTGCTGTAATCTGGACTGACTAACACAGGGGGTCCTTACAAAGCTTCTTTAAGTGTCTGGAATGCCTGCTCACATGCTGTGGTCCACACTACCTTATCTGGCCTGTTTTTCCTTGTCAGGTCTGTGAGAGGAACAGCTATGGTACTATAACTGGGGAAGAACTTTCTGTAGTACATTGCTGTCCCAAAGAATGCCCTCACCTGCGTTTTGGTAACAGGTGCAGGCCATGCCTGAATGGTTTCCACTTTGGCAGGTTCTGGCCTGATCTTACTACTCCCCACTCTATGTCCCAGGTAGGAGACCTCTGCCATACCCACCCAACATTTGCTGGGCTTAATGGTCAACCCTGCCCTCTGTATTCTGCCAAGCACCTCCCTGACACGTTGAAGGTGCTCTTGCCATGAATGGCTGTAGATGGCAATATCATCTAGGTAAGTAAGGGCAAATCCTCCTGCTTCTGCTAGGATATGATCTACCAGCCTCCAGAAAGTTTCTGGGGCATTTTTCATCTCAAAGGGCATCCTTGTGAACTCATACACACCAAAAGGAGAGACAGAGACTGACCTCTCTCTAGCACTGGGAATCAAGGGCACCTGCCAGTAACCCTTGGTAAGATCAATGGTGAAAATATACTTGGCCCCACCCAGCTGCTCTAGGGATTCATCTGACCTAGGCATGGGGTAAGCATCTGACTCTGTGTGACTATTTAATTTCTTGTAGTCCACACAGAACCAGGTGCTGCCATCCTTCTTTGGCACCAGCACCACTGGGCAGGCCCAGGGACTGTTGGACTCTTGAATTACCACTAGTTCCAACATCTCCTGTATCTCCTCCTCAGAGTCTGTTTGACTCTCTCAGGCACCCTATAAGGGGCCTGCCTAATAGGCCTTTGGGGTCCTGCATCGACCTGGTGCTGCACCACGTGGGTGTACCCTGGTTTCCCAGTGAACATGTCCCCAAACTCTTGTAACACTGCTCATATTTCTCAAAACAAGGTAGGAGATAGCTGCTGGGGCATTGCTATTCCTTCCTCTGAAGTGTCAGTCCAAGCCTCACTGAGGAGATCAGTCACCAGATCTCCCTCAGATTCATCCTGCAGTCCACTGCAAATATTCAGCAGAAGGGCATCCCTGTCATGGTAAGGTTTCATCATGTTAACATGGTATAATTTGTGCCGCTGCCTCCTGCCTAGCAGTTCTACCATGTAGTTATCATCACTTACCTTTCTTACCCCCTTGTAAGGTCCCTCCCAGGCTGCTTGCAGCTTGTTGTGTCTGACAGGAATGAGAACCATTACCTGCTGGCCTATAGCATACTCTCTAGCTCAAGCATTCCTGTCATACCAGACCTTTTTCTGTTGTTGGGTTTCTGCCAGGTTCTCCTGGGCCAAGCCCATGAGTTCACTGAGCCTTGTCCTGAGGTTTAGGACATATACTACAACAGACTGCTGGTGAGATTTACACTCACCTTCCCACTCATCATGAATTAAGTCTAGAGACCCCCTCACTCTATGCTCATACAGCAACTCAAAGGGTGAACAACCTGTGGATTCCTTGGTAACCTCTCCACAAGCAAACAACAGATGGGACAAATATTTATCCCACTCCTTCTTAAACTGGCCTTCAAATGCCCATAGCATGGACTTGAGTGCAGAGTTTAAGCTCTCAACAAGAGCATTAGTCTGGGGATTGTAAGGGGTGGTCTTCAGGTGCTTCACCCCACAGTACGTCCACAGACAAGCCAGCAGGTCTGACATGAAATTGATACCTCTGTCAGTCAGTATTTCTTTTGGGAAATCTACCTTGCTGAAAACCTCTAACAAAGCATTTGCCACCTTTTCTACCTCAATGAAGGACAAAGCCACTGCCTCAGGGTATCTTGTAGCACAATCTAACACTTGGATATACTTTTTCCCTGTGGAACTTGGGATTCTCAGAGGCCCCACAATATCCATAGCTACCTCAGAAATGGCTCATCAATCACAGGCAAAAGCATCAAAGGAGCTTTCATCTTGTCTCCTGCCTTGCCTAACTTTTGGCACTGCTCACAGGTCCTGCAATACCCTGTTACATCTCTGGAAATTTCAGGCCAATAGAAGTTCTGCATAATATGTCTATTTGTATGTTTTATGCCCATATGAACGGCAAAGGGGATATCATGGGCTATGGCTAGAAGCAGCAGACGGTAGGCTTTAGGCACTGCCAACTGCTGCATCCTCTCACCTTCTAGCCCTCTCTCAAGGGTCCACTCTCCATACAGTAACACTTTGTCCCAGTAAACAGAATCTCCCTTCCCTTGAGAATCAGGTGCCTCACTAGCTACCTGCCTCAGGCCTTGCAATGTAGGGTCTGAGAGCTGAGCCTGTCTCATCTCTCTCTTTTTCTAATCCTTTCCAGCTCCCTTTCCACATGATGTCTGGCATCCGTTGACAGTGGTACCTCACTGTCAGCCTGGGTACTACTACTCACCTCTGCACTTGCAGTCACTCTGTCAAAGGGACCATCAGTACCCACAAGCAGCTGTGGCTCACCCTCAGTCTCACTGCTACTGCATAGCTCCCTCCCTGAAGTAACCACCTCATCAGTTCTGGCTGCAAGTGTGTGGTCTCTCTGAGTCTCACCCAGGCAAACAGACCCACATGTTTGTCTCCACGCCTAACTGCATGTAACTGCATGAGCACAAGCTACTGTATTATCAAAATCATTTACTATCAGAACATCTGCAGGGATATCCTAAATCACACCTACTTGCTGGCTTCCTTTTCCACCTTCCCAGTCAAGGTGAACCCTAGTCAAAGGTATTTGGAATGAGGTCCCTCCTAAAGCTCTGACTGGAGTAGACTGCCCAGGCATGTAGTGCTCCTCTGTAACAATTGCAGGCTTCACTATGTTTATGTCAGAGGCTGTGTCTCTCTTAGCAATGGTCTCTTCGCCATTCACTAAGATAAGATATAACTTCTTGTGGTAGTTTGCTACCCTTGTTGTCTCAAGAGAGCCTACTGTTGGCATGTTGCCCTTTCCACTTTCTGGCTCCCTCAATTTTTCTTCCCCACATTGCCTCTGTGGGCATTTATATGCCACATGGCCCCACTAGTTGGATTCAAAACATTTAACCCTAGGTCCTGGATGTGTACCTGGACTAGTGGCTTCCCCTGCTACTGGAAGATTCTGTTGGTGAGGTCTGGGCTGCCCACCATGGGTTCCTTTAGACCCCAGAGCAGTGTTGGGTGTCCCTTTCCTGTGTAGAGATGTCCTGCTTGCTAGGTATAGGTCTCCCTTCTTCGTCAACTAATCTGAAGTAGCACATAGTCTATCAGCAAACCAGATCCTTATGTCCTCAGGCAAAGTTCTAAGGACTTATTCCCTCAGCAAAAGGTTTGCCAGTCCTTCAAAAGTGGTGACCTGACATCCATTCACCCACCTATGAAAATAAGTGCTCATTTCATCAGCATATTCACACACACTTTCATCTGCCTTACATCTATGCTCGCAAAACGTTTTCCTATAAGTTTCAGGTGTTAGCTTAAAAAATTCTAGCAAGCAATTCTTAACAGCAGTATAATCAATATAATCAGATATCTTGGAGAACACAATTACAACTTTACCATGGAGTAAGTGGGTCAGGAACCATACCAAGAGCCTTTGGTCAGCATCATACTGTTTATATACACTGTCAAACATATGAATTAAACTATCAAAATTATCCTCCTCTGTAAACTGTGGAAGACATTTGCTGACCTACTGTGATTCTGAGGTCCTGTTACTCCCATCCCCAATACCTCCATAACTCTGAAGTCAGCATCTTCATTTCATGCTGCTGCTACCTCTTCTTCTCCTCAGCTTTCATTTCCAAATGCCTGGCCTCCAACTCAACCTCTTTAGCTCCAGATGGATTTTTGCATCCTCTGCTGAAAGATTGAGCTGTCCTTTCTCTGAGCGTTGTACATCTCCATGGCCAGTCTGATCATCCTCCTGGTTGTTATTTTTAGATGCAGCTGGAACCAAAGCTCCCATCATGTCTGCTTTAGTAAGGTTTCCATGCAGCAGTTCTTTAGCCTAGCACATCTCAGCCAACTGGCTCCTTGTCAGCTTACCATACTCCTCTGCTGACATGCTTGCCTTCTCTCCCTGACTAACTAAGCTAACAAAAGAAATAAAACAATTGTGATCTGAACTCTGAATATTTGCTGCATGACTGATTTAGAGTACAAAAACACCTTCAGTGATCACTGTCCACAAGCTACAAAAATTCAATGTCCACACCACTACAAGCCAGTTAGTATGTGATGTGACTAACTCAACACAATCAAGCAATTAATATTTGATGTGGATATCCCACCACTGCCAAACAATTAATATGTGACGCCCATGCACTGGCCCAGTAATCAAGGAGCCTCAACACTAGCACCTGTGAGGATCATGCACATTGGGAAGGATAACAAGTACACAGACAGTAAAGTACAATTTCTCTTAAGAGCACACAGAGATCAAAGTCAATCTGGGGATGGTTTCTCCCTTTCCTGCAGATGCCCAATAAGACTCCCACTGGCACAGCTATAGGGTCCAGATCTCAGCCTAGTGGTCAAGCCAAAACCTCTAGCACCTGCCTCTCTGTCCAACCAGTGCTTCATGTCCCTGCCCAAATAGCTGACACACACATACTTTCAGATGAGTTATATACAAACACAGAGACACTCCTGGGGAAGGTGGGCACAGGTTCCTCAGCTGTGCCCCCTTCTTGTCCAGACTATAAGGTAGAAATCACTGCTACCAAACACTAATATCAACTACTAATAAGGTCCTTACCAAAGGTTGTCCAATTTTACTATGCAATATTATTATCCAAATAGTAAGCGTGACCCAGGGGTAAAGCTATTGGAGTGGCTAAGTACAGTATCACTAAATACATGCAAGTACTCTAGAGCTTAAATTATCTCTACACAAAAAAGCCACAGCTGAAAGGTTTAAAAATATTTAATAATAAATAATAAAAACACATCTCCTCAATTCAACACAGTGCTAGTCAGGAGTTCAGACACAGGAACTTTTAAAACAATACTGTAGGAAATTCTGACATAAATACAGAAAACAGCTAGTCAAATCTTACTATTTTCTATCTATTTCTAAGAGAAGTACTAAATTCTAAATAAACGTACATACATTCAGAGCAAAGGCAGAGTGCTTTTGAGCAGATGTGATCAGGTTCAGACAAAATTCAAAATGCTTAATTATTACTCTCTCTCTGAGAAAGTCTTAAACTGATAACACAGTACTGCTGAGTCATTTCACATTACATCATTATTGACACTTCTCTGGTTCCCCGGCTACCAGAATCTCAAAATGTATATTTCTTAGTAAGTTTGCACCTGGCCAGGAAGCTACAGCAATAAAATGCATTGTTTATACATGTAAAATCTAGCAATTAACTCTGGTCTCAAAACAATAAAAATAATTTGCTGGTCTAGACATCCTGTCTCCAAGTTTTGAGATCAAACAGTCATAAAATGCTTCACTTATCAGCTTTCGTCCAGCAGGGGGCACTGTTACATTTTTGAAGTTCAACATTTAACAGTTTTCTTACATTTAGTTTTCTTACATTTGAGAAAACAAGCTTGTGGATTATATTAATATTTACAATGACATAGAATTATCTACAAAATTCTGTCTAGCTAGGCTGGTGGCCTTCACGGTGTTGTTTCATATCACTTTAACTCAGTCACTCCAATGGAGCTTAGGAAGTTTGTACTGTAACTTGCAATGGGTGGAGCCTAAGCCTTTTGACAGAATGAAAATATGTCCTCACATTTCAAACAAACGTTCATATCTCTGGAACTATAGGAGTTATGAAAGAAGTATAAATGCCAAATACTTCAGCACAAATTGTTTTTATAGTGGCAGTATTATTTAGGTTCTAGGTCTTAAACTGAATTTGATAAGTCACAGTAACCACAGTAACTATTACATTTGTAATATTTTATAAATAACTTACAGTATCTCAGCAACCACTCAAGATACACACATACTGTAAGCAGCATTATATTCACCTAGCTGAGAGCTTTCATATGAGGCTAAGGAAGTTGGTATGTGTTATTTGGTTGTTGAAATATGTAGAAAAATGTGAAAATTATATCCATATAAATTAATATAATAAAATAACTGTTAATATCTCTTTACCTGTACTCAACAGAGGTCAAATATTAATACAGTTATGTTTGCCATTGTTTAAGCTTTAAGGTGAAATCTTTTAAAACCTTGTACATATCATGGTTTGGGATTTATTGATTCAGATATGAACAAGCAATATTTGATGTCTAGAGGTATCAGTGGGAGTTAACTGCAGATGCCCCTGGAGGCATCACTCGGGTGTAATGAGTTAAGGTGTTTCAGTTACAAAATATTTGTTTTGTGTAATTATTAGAGGAAGACTAGGAAATATTGTTTGTCCTAAAAATCTCAGGACATTTTATGTTTTTCATGTTTCTTCACAGAGCACAACTGACCAAATAAGGATTGTCCTGCTAAAGAGGGACAGGTGGTAACTCTCCTGTTTGACCATTTAACTATCAAATATAAGAATGCCTAAGTAACAGACTTGTTTTTCTTGAGCTATTATTCGTTTTCTTTGTTCTAGGATGGATAGGATTAGCACGGATTATATAAGCAGGGGCTGGAATCAGCATGGTGCTGATAATAACAATTTGCTGAAAGAAATCAGATGGACAGGAAGATGCAGTGATTGTAAACCAGAAAAGAGGACACACCAAAGACAGTTAACTACTGAAGTGGATCTCATGAAACAGTACTGAGGTCTAATGGTTTTATTTTGTTTTGTGTCTAGATTCTAGGCAGTATATTCACATAGATGTCCTTATGAATGACTATTTAAATGGAATGGTTAAAATTTTGGAATTAATGGCAAGTAATATATCTAATTTGTGAAGCTATATATAATTGAACAGATCTGCATAACTTAGTGGTTACTTTATATATATTATAAACTGGGAAATGTTCGAGCACATGTTATAGAAAGTATAGTTTAGTAAAGATTCAGCAGTAAAGTTGCTTATTTTTTTTATTTTGCATTTGTTATCCACTTATGCTTGTCCAGGGGCCTTTTTCAAGGAAACCAGAGCCTCCTTGTCAGAGATTACAAGAAATTTATAAAAAAAACTGCGGAAATATCAATACTGGAATTGCAAAGTAGCATCTTAAGAGAAGTTTCTAAGCAAATTAAACAAATATTTACTCTTTAAACCTCTTATAATAAATGCACTAAAAGTGTATAACGATTAGAAAACCTTATATTTTACTTGCGTTTAAGCAAACTTAGTGCCTTTCCTACCGTAGTTGGATAATGTTAGAAGCAGTGTTGCTATTTCTGAAAAATGCAAAACAACTTTTCAAAATGTTTATCATCTGAACTGAGTTAGTGAAGTTAATTCAGAAGAGTGGACTTATAAATGAAATTAGTTTGTACATGGGAGCAAAGTAACAGTTTAACATAGATTTTTTTTTTCTTGAATCCTGGATTAATTTTTATTCACTATGGAGCTTCAAGGCATTAGTCTGCACCACTTGTTGAGATGGGTCATTGGCTCAGCTGTGGTGTTCCCACCACTGATGGTAGACGTTCAGAAGGTTGTGATGCCTATGTCTACATCAGTCACTTGGCCTACCATTGTAGCATTATCTCTAAGGTATTCCACTCCAAGTTGCTCAAATACCACTGACAATCAGAAATCCAGTAACCTTGCCTACTGAACATTGTGAAGTTCTAATATCTCTAGCTTAGTCCCTTTATGAAGGTAAAAAGGAATGCATGGAAAGTGACTAGAACCAGTTCATGTACAAGTTCGTTTTTGCATTTAGTTACTTGTAACACATTGCACTCACGTTACCTGGCACTTGCTCACTAAAGCAATTATATAAGTCAGCACTAAAAATTAAAAGCACTACACCCTCACTCCCCACTGGCCCTTGTTTTCAATTATTAAGGAATTCCCAATATTATTCTAGCATGTCCAAAGGTCAGTTGTCAATCTCCTCTCCGGTCCAGCTGGTGAATCTGGGAATCTTGAGGCAATGTTATAACTGCCACATGTACACAGACAAACCTCTCCTCCTCCCACATAACACAAATACTTGCGAGAGACGCAGCTATTTAGCCAAACTGGAGGCTGAGCTCTCTCAACTCAGGACTGGCAAGACCAGACAGGAGGAGAAGGCAACTACACACACCACAAAACCAGCCTCACATAATGCTACCACACCACTGAATCAAACACATAAACACACAAAGACATACTCGGAGGCTCTGAGTAAAAATTTACCTAAACAGCAGAGGCCTCCAAAGCAGACACCCAAACAACTGCTACCTCAAGACACCCCACAAGCAACACATAAACCACAAAAGCAGTGTGCAAAGCAGTCACAGCCCTTAAGGCCAAATACAACACCAAACATACTTGTCATAGGTGACTCCATAGTCAGACACACTTGACGTCCAACTCACCAGGCTGAACAGGGAGAGGGTCACAGTAAGCTACCTATCGGCGCTAGAATCCGCCACATAACACAAGCACTGGTCACTCCACGGCAAGTACAAATATGACACAGTCATTGTCCATGCTGGTGTGAACGACCTGAGACGTACCTCCCTGGACTACATGAAAAGAGACATAGAGGAGCTCTCTGATTATGTAGCCCAGGCAGGTATGACCCTGACCCTGAGCAGTATCCTTCCTTCACCAAGAATGATGCCACAATATAGAGACAAGATGATCAGCTTTAACAATTGGCTTAATGTCTGGTGTCATTCAAAGGGGATCCAGTGTCTGTCTGCCTGGGATGACATGCTTGACAAGCCACGCTGCTTCACAAGGGATGGCTTGCACCTGTCACCCCTGGGATTCTGGATATTGGCTAAGGCTCTTGCCACCCCATAGTGCCTTTTTAGGCAAGGCTCAAATTCTAAACCTACCACCCTAGAAAACAAAATGGGAAGAAACTGAGGGTAATGCTGCTCAATGCCAGAAGTCTAAATCTCAAAATGCACGCACTCGAGGCCCTTCTCAGTATGGATAACATCAATGTCTGTGCTGTAACTGAAACCTGGTTCAAGGATCCTGAGAGCACCCCGGCACTATTAGGTTTTACCTCATATCATGCGTTCCGGCCCCAAAACCCGGACCACACCACAAAAGGAGGGGGTGTATCCATATTCATAAAGGATACCCACACCTCCAGGTTGGTGGCAACGCACGAAGCTTTGGAAACCATCCAGGTGCAACTAACCATAGGCAAAAATGCTCTACAAATTGTAGCATGCTACAGGCCACCCTCTCAAACTCAGGAACCCCACACAGCCTTCCTGAAGACACTGGAGGGTATAAATGTATCTCCTAACACCATCATATTGGGTGACTTCAACTACCTGAATATAGACTGG
Source organism: Protopterus annectens (assembly GCF_019279795.1). Classification (NCBI taxonomy): domain Eukaryota; kingdom Metazoa; phylum Chordata; order Ceratodontiformes; family Protopteridae; genus Protopterus; species Protopterus annectens. The sequence continues at coordinate 1,329,816,806 of NC_056731.1, read as the reverse complement.
GAACATTACTCAAGCCCTAACTTTCTAGCCCAATGGTTCCTGGAGTTCATAAATTCAAATGCCATGGAACAGCTAGTCACTGTTCCCACGAGAGGAGAAAATATACTAGATCTGCTTATCACAAACATTGGGACAAAATGCTCCACACGAAGTATATCCCTCATTGGTGAGATCTGATCATAAACTAATCTCACTGGAAATCCACATCCCGCCCACCCCAAACAAAAAGACCACAGTGAAGAACTTCTCTAAAGCAAACTTTACACTACTCAAGACTGGTGTGGTATCCTTCAAGGCCCCTGAGCCAGTGGAAACCACAACCCAAGCTGCGGAAGCCCTTACAAATGCCTTCTACGAACACCTCCAGGACTGCATGGATCAGGCAATCCCAAATAAAACCAAGACTCTTTCCACAAAGGGCAAATGTCCAGTCTGGTGGACCCCAGCCATTAACAAACTTTACAATAAGAGGAGAAAGCTATTACATGATAGAACAAAATCCATAAAAGGGAAGTCACTCCTGATCATTATTAGTAAAAAAAATATGAGCACTCATAAAATCAACTAAGGCCAATTTTGAGAGAAAAATTGCCATGGATTCAAAGGACAATCATAAGGCCTTTTTCAGCTATGTTAGAAACCTGGGTGGAAACTCCCAGATATGCTCAGAATTAGTCCAAAATGATACAAAAATCACTGAACCCACAGACATTGCCAACATACTGGCAGACAGGTTCAGTGCAAACTTCATCCCCTCTCCCCAAAGGAGAGATAACTATCCCAGCGGAGTGTAGCCTCCCAGACATCTCAAATGCGCAGGTGAAAGCTGCTCTCTCTAAAGCTAAAAACACAGCATCAATGGGACAGGATGGTGGCCCCGGCTGTGTGCTACACGAGCTAAATGAGGAATTAAACCCGCACATAAGGCAGCTGTTTAATCTCAGCCTTACCACAGGATACGTGCCCAAGGAGTGGCGTACGGCAACTGTGGTCCCACTCCACAAAGGCGGTGCCTCTACGGACCCTGGTAATTAACGCCCCATAAGCTTAACAAGTCTAGTCTGCAAAGCTATGGAGAGGATCATGATGGAGCTCATAAACAAAGATATAGGGGACTTGCAGACATTGGACCCGACCCAGTTTGGCTTCGTCAAGGGCAGATCATGCCTTTTGAACTTGGTCGACTTCTTGAAACAGTGACCAAAGCCATTGATGAGGGCAAGGCAGTCCATACAGCCTACCTTGACCTTGCAAAGGCTTTCGACACAATACCCCACTCGGGTATTGTAGAAAAACTTACCAGCTTAAATGTAAACCCATATGTCACAAGATGGGTTGCAAACTGGCTTAAGGACAGAACCCACAGGGTTAGAGTTGCTGGCACTATGTCAGACTCCAAGCCGGTCACAAGTGGTGTCCCACAGGGCTCGGTCCTTGGCCCCCTATTGTTCGGCATCTACTTCTCAGAAGTACAGGCCAACATGGGAGGACTTTGGCTAACAAAGTTTGCAGATGACTGCAAACTGGGTGCCATAGTGGAAAGTGCATCAGACACGGATATCCTTCAGAAGGGACTCATGGAAACAGATAGCTGGTGCCAGAGCCATGGCCTGAAGTTAAACGCCAAAAAATGTATAGTCATACCCTTCGGGAAAAACAAGGTAACCCCAAGCTACCATATAGGTGGCAATCCACTAAGCACAGAAGAGGTTATCAGGGACCTGGGGTCCCAGGTTGATAGTGGCCTTTCTTTTGACACTCACGTTGCTAAAGTGGTTAGAAAGACCTTCTACATTGCCCACCTGATCATGAAGGGATTCACATCCAGATCTAGTGAGGTCATTGTTCCCCTGTACTCTTCACTTATCAGACCAATGATCGAGTACAATGCCCCATTCGGGATGTATCTCACCCGACATCTGCAGCAATTGGAGAGACCCCAAAAGTTCCTCACCAAAAGGATAAAGGGACTCCAAAATCTGTCATATGCTGCCAGATTGAAGAAACTCCAGCTCTATTCAGTTGCATACCATCTGCTCAGAGGTGACATGTGCCTGACATACAAGGCCATGTCCAACCCGGAATTAATGGACATGCTCCACCTCAAAAAATCCAAATCCACCAAAATCACTAGAGCAAGCGACTTAAACCTTAGCACGGATATAAATAGGACATGCTGGAGGGATAGATTTATCACTCAGAGACTCCCTATGCTGTGTAATAAAATCCCGGTCCATGTGAGGCAGAGCACCTCGCTGGCTCTGTTCAAGAGAAATCTTGACCTGTGGATGGGAGATCATAGGTTTATCCCGGGAATCATCTCTGTGTCACTGCTGGACAGAGGCACAACAAACTAATGGGCACAGTATTTTTTCATATAAGGGGTGGCGTAAGCCACAAAAATTTGGGCTAGGCTTATAAATGCCTTAGGGCAGATAACCTAGTATAAACCTATGAACCTATGAACCTAATAGTAAAGGGTTTGCTTCTATTTATCCATAACATTCCCTGCCACTCAGAGTAAAATGTATAACAAAGTCTGTGCATGTTCAGCATGCAGGTTCAGAGTCAGATGACAGGTGGCACCTTACTATGCACATCTCCTCCTGCTTGTGCATTCAGGTTTCAGTCAGGTAACAATTATGCAATAACTGCCAGTCATACTGTTCCCTCATAGATGAGAGCTGATGGACAGCTACTAAGTCCTTCCTTGTTACATCAGTCCTCTGTAACTGAAGATGTTCATCAAATGCAGGGCATTAGTGCTGCAGGTACACAGCTTTCTGCTGCCATAGTAGGACAATGCTGCTGTAGTACTAAAGTGATGTTTTCTGGATCAGAAAATTTTCTGAGATCATACCTATACAAGAAAACAATTACGTGAATCCAACAAAGCACAGTAGCCGATGTAAAATCCAAAATCCTTCACTTGCTAGCGCTTGGGTGTAACGATTTACATACACTTCTTCAGACAAGTTATTATGAAGCTTGCTGTGAGTATAAATACACTCACATACACACATAATTATCCAATTTAATTAATTAATTAAACAATTATATAATTATATTCAGCCCTACATAAAACAACTCCTAACACTTTACTACTTTGCAATTAAATATAAAAAATGCTTATACAAACATTAAAATTGTATTCTTGTTTAAAAACTTCTTATTAAATACCACTGTCTACTACTGAGGGGGCTGTCCTCATGCACGAAGATGACTATGAAATTAGAATGAAGGATATGCTGTCAACTAATAATTATAGACAGGTCTCAAGAAATGAGTTAAACCAGTCTTACCAAAAAGTTAGAGATTTTTTAAGTGACCTATTTATTGATGGCAGTATTAATACCGAGCTATACCAATATTTAACTATGCCAGCCCCTATGATTCCAGTCATCTTCGGGGTTCCAAAGTTACACAAGGACATTCAGACCCCCCTTTTTAGACCCATTATTGATGGACGTCAATCCATCACTTATTCATGTGCCAAGTGGGTAGATAACAAACTAAAAGAGGTCCTTAAAAGTGAATCCCAAATTTGCAAGGACTCTTGGTATGTCCTTGATAGTCTTAATCATATTCCATTTGAGGCAAACCTAGGGTTTTTGACAGCAGATGTTAAGGACCTATACACATCAATCCCACAAGAGACAGGCACTAACTGGGTTAGAGATTTCCTATTAAGTAAACATCTCCCAGGTGATGAAATCGACTTAATTGTCAGTTTACTTGAACTAGTGCTGAATAATAACTTTTTCATGTTCAAAAAGGAATTATATCTCCAAGTAACTGGAGTTGCAATGGGCTCCCCATGTGGGGGCACCTTTGCCAACTCCGTTATGGCTTTTTGGGAGCACACCTATTTATTCCTACATCAATTCTATAAAGATGTAGTCATCTGGTACACAAGGTACCAAGACGACATCTTGATGATTATTAAAGGAAGTAAAGAAGAAGCTACCCAATTGATTGATTTGATGAATTCTTTTGCTCCATTGTTAAAGTTTACCTACAATTTTGATGAGTCATCAATTAACTTTTTGGACATTTTGATAAAGAAAGATACAGAAAAGGGGAGGTTTAACACTAGTATTTATAGGAAACCCCACTACAGTAATTCTTTTTTGCATTTTTCCAGCTCCCACCCCTCTTTTCAGAAAAAAGGGGTGGTAAAAGGTCAGGTAGTGCGTGCTTCTCGTATGTGCTCTGAAGAGACCACCTTTGAAGAAGAATGTAGCCTTTTAGCAGGGATGTTCACAAACAGAGGATACCCTAGTAGATTATTTAACTCAGTCATCCGGGAAGTTAAGCTAAAGAGATGTATTGGTTCTTTAGGACCTATTTTAAAGATAAATAATGAAACTGGTGTATCAGATACAACATGTGAAATTGATATAGTAGACATCTCTACAAATACAGATGATGGACGGATAAATTTCAACTTTAATATTAGTTTTTTGACCAAATATAATGAATTGGCAGTAGATACCTGGCGTATACTGAATAACAATTGGGAATTTTTAACACAAGGTTTGCACTCTAACGCCAACTTGGGATCAAAACCCGTAGTTGTATATAGAAAAGCGCCCTCATTGAAAACATTATTAGAGCTCCCTCTTAGAACATATAGGGTTAACAAAGGTATGTTTAAGTGTGGCCACTGTGGTTATTGTAAATATATAAAAACTGGTGCCACCTTCTCAATTCGAGGAGTGAGATACTACATTAACCACAAATGTGATTGTTCTAGCCAAGGCGTAGTGTACTTAGCTACTTGTACACTATGCCCCGCGTTCTACTTTGGAAAAACTGAACGCCATTTGAAACAACGTATCTATGAACATATGTATGCAATTTCTAAGGGAGCAGTGTCTAATACCTTGGCAAAACACATTATGAAAAATAAAAACCACAGTTTTTTGTTTAATGTAGTACAGAAAGTAGAAATTAACCCTAGAGGTGGGCCATGGCACCTTAAGCTGGAAGAATGCGAGTTACTGTGGCAACTTAAAACAAATGCATATGTGTATCCGGGGATTAATGGGATGTGCTCTATTAAATGTCTGTTAAAACAGAAAGCTCTTACTAGGTAAACCTGTTAGCAATAAAAGTAACCCAGCTTTAATGAGCTTAGTTATTTGAATGAGAATAGAAAAATTTGAATAAAATGAAAATATAAATATAAACAAAAATAGGTTGGTGAAATGAATTTGATTTAATTAAATAAATATACATTTTTTTTGATCATTGTGTATCAATTTATATTCATATATTTATATATGTATGTATTTGACTGTATTTAAGGTACTTTTGAAACTCGCTGAATTCATTAGTTATAAGTTATGATATGTGGTATTTAATAAGAAGTTTTTAAATAAGAATACAATTTCAATGTTTGTATAAGCATTTTTTATATTTAATTGCAAAGTAGTAAAGTGTTGGTAGTTTTATGTAGGGCTGAATATAATTATATAATTGTTTAATTAATTAATTAAATTGGATAATTATGTGTGTAAGTGAGTGTATTTATACTCACAGCAAGCTTCATAATAACTTGTCTGAAGAAGTGTATGTAAATCGTTACACGAGAGCGCTAGCAAGTAAAGGATTTTAGATTTTACATCGGCTACTGTGCTTTGTTGGATTCACCTAATTGTTTTCTTGGTTCATGCAACTTTTCGAAGTTTATCATACCTATACAAGTTTGTAGACATTTAGCTGGGTGCTAGGAATCCCCTATGCACGATTCAATAAACTCCATGTAGGCCCCGTGTACAGCCTACACAATGGTATCCATGTACACAACCACAATGTGATTTCAGCAATGCTCAATGTGTATTAATGATGCAGGGTGTGCCTAGGTGAGGTTTTGCAGAGTTTTTCAGTAGTGTTGGACGTAAAACCTCATAGAACAACATGGATAATGAATCCATGTACAGGAGAGTACCGATGGTCTGCCCCCATACCTCTCAACCTCATAGAGCAAGAAATATGTGCAAGCTATTAAATAAAGTGAGGCAAAGGCTGAAAAATAGGGACATAGGGATGTACAGCCCTTATAAAGTTAGAAAGTTGACAGAATCAAAGTGTATGCATTAGGGTGCATTTTCTGAAGAATATGAAGTCCAAATTGAAAAATCTCTCATTATTTAGTGACTGCCATCCCGAATGATTTAAAAAAAAACACAAATTTTGTGAATAACACAGCAAAAATATCAGCCAAGAGTCTGAATATCCTGGGAAAAGCTTTACAATTAAGAGACATGTCCGCCCTACACAGTAATCATTGTTAGACATGCAGACCAGTCCTCTCAATGTGTTATTGCAAGACATGTACCATGGAGTAATGTTGTAGAAAAATGCTAGAACTAGTTATAGCTGTTTACTTTGGCTTTTCTTCTATTTTTTATTTGCCATGTTTGCATGATACACCTCATCATTTGGCTATGCCAACCTTGTTTGTACATTGAGACTACCCATACATCAGACATGACCCAGACATGCAAAAATAGAAAGCAAATACTTTCAACTGCTATTGCTGAGTGACACTGGGCATCGTGCAAACCTGGTAAGTGGGGCTGCGCTATGCTTATGCCTTCAAGTTAACAATGAATACTAAAATACGTGACCTCATGTAGCTAATCCTGTGGCAACATGTGAGCATTGGACTGGAGTGCAGATGATCCTGGGTTCTAGTCCATGATATGCAAACATTACTTATATGGTTGTGACATTGCAGCTTATATAAATAGAGTGGTACTCTGACAAAATTACTGTGGAATTGCACTGATTGAAAGTTATTTTCTGGTACATTTGTAAAAGCTCTGCACAATTTAGCATTGTGCAAACCAATGCACTTGCTTTACCATGTTTGCTTGATGGTAAGCATTGCACAGCTTTTTCAAATGTATCAAAATGCAGACAGTGCACACTCTCAGTAAGCATGATTGGTGGGAGAACATGATATTTAATGGCCAAATGATGGGAATTGCACATTAGACACTGAACTTGAACTTGTACAAATATGTCAGGTGCTGGAGAGGGTGTGCAATTCAGAGTACAGCGCTGGGGTGTACAGGAGTCCAAGGTCTTTATTGGGCTCATGGTTAAGGATTATGGGCCCTGCTTCATGCAGGAAAACTATACCACCTCCCAAAACAAATCTGAAGCCTGGTCTAGTTTGGCAAGGGCTCTGTCCAATGCAACCAGTATCCCACTCACTGGGGAACAATGTCATCATCATTTTGATTACCTCTGATGGAGGAAACAGGATACCCTTTCTGATGATAGGAGGTACCACCAGCCATGCCAGGAGATGTAGGACAGTGGATGTATGACTTCTGCCATCACAGTTAGCTGGAATTTTGTAAATAGTTATATGTCATTTGTATATCAAACTGATTTGTACAGATGCCTTTGTTGAAAATGTATTTGTGTAATTTGCTTGTTTTAAAATGTATCAACAGTGCACCCTGTTAGAATGAAAAGAAATTTACATGTATTATTGTAACTGAATTAAATGCATATCTTTTAATAGAGGATACTGGGACAGCAGATGTTAACCAGCTAGCTTACTTTAAAAAAATTGGGAAATGTAAATGAGCTGTTAAACCATTAAAATGGCAGCCCACAGTGCTGAACAGGACTGGAGACAGTGGGTCTGGAAGTAGCCTTTGTTCATTAGCACAGTAAAACAAGGTGAAACCCCAGCATACCTCTCAACTGTACAGATTTTTGCAGAATGTCCAGATGTTTGCCTTATATTTTTGGTCCATTTTTCATAAAATTGTGGCTTTCTGGCAAATTAGTGGCAAATCATTAAAGATTGAAGTTAGAAAATAATGATAGGCATTTGAGTTTTAGACTTCATACCCTTCAGAAAATTCATGCTAATGCAAAACCTGTTATTCTATCAACGTTCTAAGTCTGTAAGATAAATATTTTAAAATTGTCCCCATTTGTACCACTTTTTTATGGCTTTGTCCAGATTTCTTACTCTAAGAGGTTGAAAGGTACAGCCCGAGGCACTGCCATAAATATTTAGATGTGTATTGTAGCTGTCTGTGCTAAATTCCTGTCTCAGCTTCAAAGGGGGATACTGTGATAACCTAGAGTTAGGTGACAAGATGAGGTCATTCTGTAAGCCGTCTTGGATATTATATTTTACAGGAAGTAATCTCCGAGTATTGAATATTCAGTTTTTGAGAAGCTGACTAGAAAGACTGCTCACATATTTCATTGTGCCTTGCTCCATCAAGTAAGCTATTAGGGAATAGTAATTCTCCTAGATTCAGACAGAAATATAGTGAAGCTTAATTTAGAGATTGTTTTTCTTTATTTTTATGAGTCCGTCCATAAATGATTTTTTCAGTATTTCCTCTGATTTGAAGTCTGTGGTTTGCTGTAAATATATGTTTAGTATTTTCTTGTTATTGTATTATTTATTATTTAATATAGTTAAACTTTTCATTATGTCTGGTCCTCGTTAGAAAATATTTAATCTTTGAGAGTATTTGCACATATCTATTTGGTGATAACTCTGGCTACTCCTGTAAGCCTTGTGTTTAGTCAACATTACCATTTGTTATTAATATTAACTTCACTCAGCATAATTGGATACCCTTTTAAGAGCCCAATAGTAACTGACTGGTGACAGTGAATCTACCTTATAGTCTGGGCAAAGTTGGTAGAGTGGATAATCTGTGCCAGCCTTTCCCAGGTGTGTGTGTGTGTGTGTGTGTGTGTGTGTGTGTGTGTGTGTGTGTGTGTGTGTGTGTGTGCGTGTGTGTGTGTGTGTGTGTGTGTGTGTGTGTGTGTGTGTGTGTGTGTGTGTGTGTGTGTGTGTGTGTATCAGTTACTTGGGGCAGGACACAAAGCACTGATTCATAGTGCCAGTGGGGATCCTTTTCAGGGCCTGGAGAGAGGTAGATAGAGACACCCAAACCCTGTGCTCAGTGTGTGCCCTGTGTGCTCTTAAGGGAAATTGTACTTGAGACAGAGAGGTCTACATCTGGAAATACTGAGTGTATCTATTTATATTCCAAGTGCATATCCCTCTCCAGTGTCAGTGGTGAGGACTCAGGTTCCTTGATTACTTGCTCAGCGTGGGACATCACACCCTTAATTGTTGGATCAGGAAGTGTCAGGTAGGGGCACCCCAGATATATGTATGTATGACTTACATTTAGTACTCATAAATATTCAAGCTGAATATGGTAAAAACTGGCATTCATAATACTTTTTTATTTTTCCCTCTTTCTACAGCTGCAGAGTAGAGTGCCTCACATGTGAGATATCATGCCAGGTGATTGGCCAGGATATGAGAAGGATGTCGTATGTAAGCATAATTATACAAAGTACTGTTATTGCAGCCTTAACAGTTAAAGATGGATTACTTGTTATATCATACAGTTGTACTAACTTGGGAATGCATATCTGAACTGTAAAAGCAAGTATACATGCATTATCCTGCAGAATATCTTTCAATTGTGCTTATTTCTGATGAATACTCAGATTTATAAATCACTGTTTTGGTCTGTTCATTGTAAGATTTATGGTTTTCTGGCAAGTAATTTACATTGAAGTCAATGAATAATGAGTGCCAAAATGTATGTTAACACAAAGCCTATCCAACTATCCATGTGTGTAAGAGCAATATTTGAAATATGTTCCTAGTTATGGGACATTTTACACCCATTATTGTATGATATGTCAAGTTATCCTGTTGTAAGAGGTGGAGAGGTATGGTCTGTAACACAAAGCAACAGTTACACATTCTCAGATAACAGTTAAGATGAATCTATAAACTTGCATCTCACATCCTTCTCATTCTTTCTTCATAAGTTCTCTAATTCGATAATCAATCTGCGTTAGCTGTGGAAAAACCAGAACACAACATAGTACCATTAAGAACACCACTCCTAAACAAATGCAGCTGCTGCCTCTTACAAGCAGTGCTTCTAAGTGATACTTACACATCTGTGGAGTGCCATCAGTCCCACGTTCCTTGATTCAACATTTGAGGGTATCCATCTTCCTCATACTAAAATCTTCATAATAATTCCAACACTGTTTGCCAGATACTGATAACACTGGACATATCCCGGGTCAAACTGTTCCATGCATCTGATTTGTAATCAGATCCATGATAGTACTACTGCAACAGCCAGGGACCATAATCATTCACTAGGGGTCTAACAAGCACGTTGAACTCCTGCATACCCCAACTTTAAAACTGAAATCTCAAAACATCCCCTGAACACCAGCCATGTCTAATGCAGATGAAAACCAATGTATAATGACTTTTCCCACCATTTCTAGTTAAAACAGATACTGAGAACCCCCCATACTGTTGGATTTTGCAACATTTGAAAATGGTCTGTGCTGCTTAGCATCGCGCAAACACAGGCAATGTGTTTGTGCAATACGAACCAATAAAGAGAAATTAATCAATACAGATATTATCATTTAAGTACATAACTGACACTATCAGTGTGCCATCCATCATGAAAATAATTATGATATAAGAAATTCTAGGTCAACTGCTATGATTTAAGGGTGACTAAAATGTGAAGCGGAACACCACTGAAAAAAGACAGATGTCTGCTGTATTAAAACCCTGGACCTTATCCATGGTAGTACTACATTCAAAGCTTTTGCCAGTAGAAGGATGAAAGAATACACATGTATGTTTAATTTCACTGCTATCTAATGCAAGATCACATTTTAGTAAAATACAAGTTGCAATCCATGTATCAGACTACAAGTTGCAATCCTTATATCAGAACCCAGGACCATGTGACCTTCAGGCCAACACTTAACATCTGTAGCCGCAGGAGAAGTTATATGAAAATCTACTACATTAACATACGAAAGGCATGCATCGGCAGCATTTCTCCCCGGGCCTCCACTAAAAATAGAATCTGTCCTAGTCAGACTTTCCTGGTCAACAAATGTTAAATAAATAAATAAATAAATTAAGTAATTAATTAATTAATTAATTGATTGATTAGTTAATTAATTCATATTTATCTTGAGTTTCTCACTGTTACATGCAGTGCAATAGCGCTTAACAGGTTTGTGTCATGCAGAATGAGATTAAGGGAAAGCATCCCAGGTCTATATTTAGATGCCTGGGTCCCATCTGCTACCTGGCTGGTCCACTTCTGCAGTTTGTGCACTGCCGATGTGCATGCCAACCAGCTGCACATAACTCAAGCCATTTGTGCTATGTGCAGCAATGCACAAACAGTGGCTCCAAATATTGAGATAAAAACAAGAGATAACAGGCAGAAAATAAAATCAATATAGTACATACACTGTAGATTATCTTACTACACATGAAATATGCCTACATAGGTCTACAATGCAATTCACCATCCAATGCACATACAGAACACAGGATGGGTGCCTTAACCATGTGTTTCAAACATACATCTTTGGAGTAAGCATCAACAGTCATCCAGCACCATACCTCTCATAATTTTAGAGCAAGAAATCTGAACAAAGGCACAAATAATGGGGGAACAAAGGGTAAAAATAGGGACACTTTTTTTAAAATATTGCTCTTACAAACTTAGAAAGTAGATAGAATAACAGGTTGTACATTAGCATGATTTTTTCTGAAGGATATGAAGTCTGAAACTTAAATGGGTGCCATTATTTTCTGACTTCAGTCCTCAATGATTTACCAGTGATTTGACAGAAAACCACAATTTTATGAGAAACAGATCACAAATAAGGTAAAAATTTGGATATTCTGAAAAAATCTGTACAGTTGAGAGGTATGTCCAGCATACAATCAAATTGAAAATAATGTACAGTCATAATAAAATATTACATGTTACATGCACATGTTGTGAAATGTTTCTGTTTTAAAATACTGCACTTACTGATTACACACCCCATTATGCTTTTTGCTTGCAAATATACAACACTATTTTACAGGTCTGTGTTCCTTGGTCATTCATCAGTTATCTGTCCAGCAGTCTGGGACATAGTGTGTACACCATTCAATATCATTGCATTTACAATGTCAAACGATATTAACTGGGAATAATATGATATCCAGCTGCCGACTAAGGAAAGACAGGTTGGATGTCACAAACAAGTGTTGACTGTGCTTTTGGGGTTGAGGGAGCAAAGATGTGTTCTGCTATGGCAGTAACAACACTGTGTTGGTCTGATTACTCTGCATGTCTGGCATATTGCCTGTTGTCTGATTTAGTTATGGTTGAGAACTGTTATCTCTAATGCTTCCCTAGTACAAATGTATAGTGATGTCAGAGGATGGTTTTAGGCTCCTAGGTGGTGAGTCAGTGTGCTATGGCTTGTCTCATAGCCAACGTAAGGACATACTGAGCATGGCTATGTCTGTCTGCAACCACACCTGCTGCTGGTTCCTCTTCTGAGTCATCACTGGCTTGTGGCAGTGGTGATCTTGGCATTGTTGGTATGATGTGTTCCCCATTACCTTGATGATCCTGTTGCAGTTGTTTCCATTATATTAATTTGGGTAACAGAGCACTGAGGGACATGCCAGTAGATTGTAATGGTGCCCTTGGCCAGAGGTATGTAGGCACTGGCACTGTGAGTGCAGCAGTGGAAAAACATTCTCTATGGCATTACAGTTTGGACTGTGTGTCTCATTAAGGTCTTTGTGTGTGTGTGTGTGTGTGTGTGTGTGTGTGTGTGTGTGTGTGTGTGTGTGTGTGTGTGTGTGTGTGTGTGTGTGTGTGGATAGCACACATCTGGAGCATTTGGGAGATGTGGCACATATGGAAGTCATTCTAACTGCAAGGGTTGCCAGCACATATGTTCTAAATGATTCCCATGACATTAGACATGACTTGGCAGTTGTTCAAGTGATAGACTTTACAGTTAATGTAGACCCTACCCTGTTCCCCAGGTGTTGTTCTCATGTGTAGATGTATGGTAAACATTACTGAAGGGTAGTGCGATATATATGTTACAACTGTAGCATTCTTGTGACCCACTCATGAAAACTTATGATACAATATATGTGCTCTGTGCCATGTTGTAGTATAATATGCAGGAATGTTTGGAAGATCCTGAATGTTGATGCCTATGACATACCAAGAATGTTCCTTGGTAGTCTGTTAAAAGTACTGTGGCTAAGATACTAAGTTCAGCACATACCTTAATTTCCACTGGAATGGATTCCCTGCATTTGGCTCTGTGTCTAACAAGGCTGCCAGAGGTCCCAGAGTTCCTCTACTGTGTTGCCAGCCTGCATAGACTTCACCCTCTTTGTCTATAGCTATTGGCAGCAGCAGCATAAGCTTCAGCCTGTAGCACTGAAAATGTATTTAAAGAGTAGCTGCTACTAATAATCTGTCTGTGCTTACGTTGTGTCTGTACTCCACCATTTTCTCACTCAACATATAAGAAAGGGCTTGGAGTCTACATTGATGCCTTATATTATATTGAGTAGCTCCATGGGATTGGTTGATTAGCATGCAATTTAGCAGTGTATGCTGCAATTACCATCTCTGAAGCACAGACTAGGTCAGATGCAATCAATTACTAATGTACACCATAATAAAAAGCCAAATGTTTAGCTAGGCAAACCAATGTGGATGAGAGTTATTTTGTAAGTCAAACTCAGCTACACATTTCTTTTAGAGGAGCAGGGGCGGCGCGTGGCATAGGGCTGCCGGACTGCAGCCCCCTCAAAAATAAAAAAAGAAAGAAAAAAAATGAAAAATAAAAAAAAATATTTTTTTAAAATGAAAAATAAAAAAAAATATTTTTTTAAAATTCGCCAGGATTATGGGACGCGTCCGGACTGCAAGAGGAGCAGCAGGGACTTGGGACAGAGCCTTAGGGATCTCGTCGGCATCAGGAAGGAGCATTGGGATCTTGCGGGTCTTCAGTATTGCGCAGGAAGGATGTATGTACGGACGTTAACTCTGGATGTATTCATTCAGGTAAGGTGCCTTTTAATTTACAATGTTTGGTGCTTGTGCTTTACTGGAGAGAGTGTGTGTGTGTGTGTGTGAAAATGCCCCAGGTGCTTATGGTGGTGTGGTAGGGAATGCCTCAGGCTTGAACCCTGTACCCTGTATGCAGGTGTTAAAGACTTGAGTTCCCTACCCACCACCATTTGTAAAAAAATTTCAGATTTTTACCTCATATGCAATCTGATCTGCTCCTCATAATATCTGTGGTTTGTAAATGTTGCAATGCTTCATATTTGATGGTGTAGTAGTAGCATTGTTGCCTCACAGCTGCAGGTTCTTGGGTTTGATTCTTGGCTGGGGTTCCTTCTTTGTGGGGTCTGTATCTTCTCCCTGTGTTTGTGTGGGTTTGCTTTTGTGCCCTCCCATGTTACAAAGACATGTCTGCATTATTTCTTCCTGGGCCTCTGCTGAAAATTGTTTATTTGTTCCAAGTCAGACTGTCCTGATTAAAAAATGTTAAATAAAATTGACAGGCATTTGAATTTCAGACTTCAGGTTTCTGAATGTTTAATTCCTTGTGTATGTGATGGTGCAGTGGTAGTATTGTTGCCTCACAGCTATAGGTTTTCTGGTTTGATTCTTGGTTGGGGTGGCTTCTGTGTGGAGTCTGCATCTCCTCTCTGTGTTTGTGTGGATTTGCTCTGATGCCCTGCCATTTTACAAAGACGTGTCTGCAGTATTAATCCCTGCGTCTCTGCTGAAAATTGTTTTTGTTCTGTCCGCAGTAAAATTGACCGGCATTTGAATTTCAAACTTCATGTTCTTCAGAATACATAGTAGCACAACCTTTTTTTCTAGCAATTTTCTAAGTTTATAAGATGAATATTTTAAATTTGTCCCTATTTTTGGGACTGTATTCCCCCATTATTGGCTTCGTCCAGGTTTTTGTGCTAAGGTTGACAGCTATGGCAAGAACTGAATTCACTGAATATGGACTGTAGAATTGTGCATATTTACTGATAAAGGTGCACTGTAGAATTGTGCATATTTACTGATAATGGTGGACTGTAGAATTGTGCATATTTACTAATAATGGTGGACTGTGGAATTGTGCATATTTACTAATAATGGTGGACTGTAGAATTGTGTATATTTACTAATAATGGTGGACTGTGGAAGTCTGAGTAGACTTTTTTTATGATAAATGTTCTCAACTGGGCAGTTTTGCCATTATGGGTGCATATGTTTTGTTTCATTGCTTACTGGAAAAATGTTCAAAACAAATTTAAAACACCCTCTAACAAGTGTACTGTATTGTACAAGGAATATAATTTTTAGTACAATGAGGAAGGTGTATCAAAGAGCACATGTATGTTTCATATGCAAGGGCCTATGATTCAAAACAGCCCAAAATTAATCTTTATCTGCCACTGGCAAAATGTATTTTCTTTGAATGTGGGTTTCAATGCTGTTTCAATGAATGTGAGTTTCAAGGGCAGAGAAGTTTTAATGCTAAGTTTTCATTGTGAGACTGCATTGCTTTGTTTAACAGATGACTTAATGTTTGTGCTGTAAAATACAAAATAAAACTTTCAAATGAAGTCCAATCATTGAAGTAAAGCAGTATGCACATTAGTGTTTATGGTAAATGGAGTGAAATAGCCAAGTAATGGTTAATTGGAATGGCTGCACAGGCTCCAGTTCAACCATTATTTTGTCAGGGGGGGGAAGGGCAGCAAACTCAGACAGGCCCAGCTGAACTATAACTCCCAACTGTCCAGATTTTCAAAGAATGAATAGATTTTTGCTTCTTATTTTTGGTTTGTTGTTCATAAAATTTGTAGTTTTAATTCCTAAATGATTTGCCAGAAGTCACTAAATAATAAGTTTCAGACTTCATAACCTTCATAAAATGCATGTTAAAGTAAGAGCCGTTCTATCAACTGTCTCAATTTATACAAGAGCAATTTTAGTACTGTTTATATGTGCCCCAATATATTTGGCCTTGTTCAGATTTACTGCATTAACAGGTTGAGAGGTACATGCAAATAAATTGCTTTATAGAATTAGGCATAGCCAACCTCTCAACTGTCCCCAATTTTGGCTCAAAATGTTGCTCTTCCCCTAATAATCCCTCCAAAATAGCAATTTTGGAAGAAAACATGGAGGGTTTACAATTAAGAAATAACTGTAATAATCAAAGTTATAGATTACTTGAAATGCATGTAGATTCTTTTATTTTGTCAGCTGCTCAAGGTAGCAGTACTAATATTAAAGTGTCCCTTCTTTGACAGGTAGAAGCTGTATTGTGTGTCTATTTTATATTTTTGCATCACATTTTGGTCCATTTTTCATAAAATTGTGTTTTTGGCAAATTAGTGACAAATCACTAAAGACTGAAGTTAGAAAATGACAGACATTTGAGTTTCAGATTTTATACCCTTCAGAAAATTCATACTAATGCAAGACCTATTCTATTATCTTTCTAAGTTTATTAGAGCAATATTTAAAAATTGTCCTTATTGTTGTGCCTTTGTCCCACTTCTGTGTATGGCTTTGTCCAGATTTCTTGCTCTTGAAGTTGAGAGGTATGACACATGTGTCAGGGCCATCACAGTCAGCCAGAGAGATTTCAAATTGTGACATGCTTGTTGCACCCCACTCCGCCATGTAGTGACTCTGGATGTGTCCAAGCAAGGCAAGGAGTAGTTGTATCTACCTTGGATGGGGAGGACACACTGCATAAGTACTACAGTGGCTTTTCATCTGTCCTTGATTTTGCAGAATGGTCTGGTTTCTGTCATATTTTTGTACTGTTGATTTATGCTTATTACTCAAAGTGCCTGTTGCTCTGTGTTTAAGTAGCAATGCTTTAATGACCATAAGGTAAGCTTGTCTGACATCGTAAGATGCAAGTAAACTTTAATAAGCATACTGTTAAAGAATTGCCAACATTGAAAGCCTTTCTGTTGTTGCCATGCAGAGAATACTTGACTAGATAATGTATAAGCCTTGGGTATTAAAGGACAGGATTCCATTATTTTAAAAAGCTCATTACACTTGTTGGAGACTTCCAGTCATCTCTACAGGCTTTACCCGTAAACTAAACAGAATGCCAATCATGTGTGGTCCATAACCTGTACAGTAATCCTTTAAGCAATGTATCTTGAGCTTGTTTCTTGTTTGCTTTTCATTTTTTACTTTTATCATGTTTTCCCCATGAAACAAGTTGTCAGGCAGCAGGTCTTTTTTGGATAAGAAACATTTTTAAAAGTGGGGCATCACATAGATTTCTACTTTCAGCATGTTGCTTGGTACTTTAATAAAGCTGAATATATTATAATTAGAACTGCAGTGCAAGGAGAAGTGGTTTGAGTTGAGTGCTTCTGGTTTTTCTTATACCTGATTTTGACTGGCATTCCAGTAATGTATTTAAAAAGTAATTTATGTTTTCATGCCTCACAACCTTTTGTTTCCATCTAGATATTAAGTAAGCTGTCATGCAGCCAATGCATTGAAATATTTTTATTCTTCTACACTTATTTTTGTCTTGATTGGACTTTCATAATGATGGTTTGCCACCCAGGGCAGCGTATTTAATTAAAGTTAGTTTTTTTGTGGTTTTGTGCATAGCTCCTCCCCTTTATGGTTGACCACACCCCTTCCATTTGACCCCGCCCATTCAGCGTCTCCTGCAGCCCCCCTGTGATTTGAAGTCACCAGCCGCTTTTCAACAGAGGAGTATTGTACTCCATCTGGTATGTATCCATTTTGATACCTAAATAATGCACATGCTGGAATGTGCTTAGGAATAATGTGAAGTAAATCTGTATGCATTTGTTAGAACTGTACTCATGACATGGTCTTGTTTTCCAGCCATTTAAGAGGTACATAGGGTGGAATAGGCTGAAGGTATAATGCTACGGGATAACTATGTACACATGTTTCATGAAAAGGTTGTTTGATAGCTCTCTTAACATTTAACTATTGTTTGTTTAGCACAATTGCCCATTAGCCTGTTATTTTGTTTGTGGGGGGGTGAGTTCCTGCTATGGCACAAATTAGAATGGACTGTTGTGTTGGGTGGGTGAGCATAGTTGATTATGGCACATGCGAGGATATGTTCTTCTTGCTACTCTCCTTGTTTTGTACTCCCCTTGTTATTTTTTGACCACTGTGAAATCTTTAAATTGTAATCAAGTGGTGAATACTAAAAGCCTTCCTTTACTGCTTTATCTGTACACAGTTTATTTGTATTTATGTGATCATTACATGTGCCATCATTATTTTGTCTTTCAGTAAACATTATGCCCACTCGCTGTAGGCCCCCATTTCCTGAGACGAATTGGTCCAAAACCTTAATGCAATTGTGTGAGACAATCACAAGCTACGAGCAGGTGAAACACAGAGCCATGGCTATAATTAATGCTGTAAAGAGGAGTGCAGCTGAAGTGGCATGTGTTCGAAAGATCACCAGTGGTGGGCCTGCAACAGAGCACCCTTTCAGTGCCAGTGAAGAGTTCCTGGCAAACATTGCCAGATCAGATAACTCCCAGCAATCCATTAGCCAATACATTCTAGACATGGGTGCCATTACTGCATCTCAGGAGGATCTTCCAGGTATGCTTTGTTAGATCATCAGTAGAATACTGCTGCATTCATTCTGTAATAGTGTATATAATTTATATGTGGGTCAGGTTGTTTTTTTGGCGGGGGTATTAAAGATTGCTGCAGTTTTAAGCTCATTTTGAGGTTTTCAGCCACATTCTTATTAATATTGCAGTTGCTGAAGATGTAGATTATTAAACGTATTTCCCCCTGTTATACTGTTAAATGGGGTGCTGTTGCCATTATGTCTTCCTTTACTTTTTTCCGGACCATCAGGAATGCATAGATATAGGGCTCCTGCAGTTGGTAAGCAGAATACATTTATGACAGTACCGTAGATATATTCCAACATATCTGCAAAAGCGTCCTCTCAAGCTTGTTGTATGGATTGCTGTACTGTGTGCATACTTGTCAACAGTACAGATATTTGCTGAATGTTCAGATGTTTGACTCATACTTCTGGCCTGTATTTAAGATCATGGTGATTGACATGCAAATTATCATCGAGTCATTAATGATTTGAGGCATAAAATAACGACAGACATCTCACATTTAAACTGCATACCCTTTAGAAATGCCATGGTGAGCAATACCTGTTATTCTATCAACATTCTAGGTTTGTAAGGACAATATGTCATAATGTTCCCTATTCTTAGGCCTTTGTCTAGCCATTACTCATGGCCTTGTCCACATTTCTTGCTCTAAGAGGTTGGGAGGTATAAATGTCTGTAATAGTGACAGTAGTGTAAATTGATTAACATATACTGCAGCACAGTAGTGCAGGTATTAAAGTATTTCTGTCTTCCTTCCTTTTAACACAGGTCAAAATGGAAGTGGTTTTATGTCCCCTATGTCACCTGATGTCAGTGTCTCATCAGACTCTGATAATGATGGTGGCCAAAGTGAGGCACAGCCGGGGTTGCAGAGGCTAAAAATGACATAGAGGTTGACATCTAGCGACTCCCTTCTTTATCACCAGACACAGCCAGAATGCCTCCGCATACCCAGTCCACTGAAGCCATAGATATTCCACAACTGGAGGGTAAGGACATTGACCAGGGAAGTGCAGCTACTGTGGCTTCAATGACTTCAGTGGCAAACTGTTGGCCAGGTATCATGCAGGCAAATTAATAGCGGTGCTTGAAGAAGGACTTTTGTCCCTCCCCCATGAGTTGCAGATCTCTTCATGTCTCACTCGATATATGATTAAGGTAATCATGGAGGCACAGGCACATTCAGAAAGGAACTACAGAAGAATGATCGGGGTTACAGATGCAGTACAGTCTGACATCAGTGACTGCCTCTACCATATTGTTGATTCCCTGGAATGGGTGAATGACATATTGGATTGGGATGTGTCTGTGAGGGAGCACAGAGTATCTGTCATGGAACACACATTGTCTGTGATGAAACATCTGCTGGGAGGGGGGTGTCAGCATTGTGGGTGTAGGACAGCAACTGCATCTGCTGAGAACCAATGTGGCCATGCCTGATAACGCTCCCATAGTGGCAGTATATCCACTGCTCCAGCAGGGAGTGTGCTGTTCACACCTAGATGTAGCAGGCCATGGGTACATGGTCCTGCACATCCCTGTGAAGGAAGCATGTCCAGCAGACATTGGTCAACTTCAGGTAGTAGCACAGTGTCTAACCTTGAGCATGGAATTGCCAGTGCAACTCCTGGTAGAGCCAGTTCTTGTGGTTGGGGGCAAAGACAATGAACTGCAAACCTCTCAACTGTCCAGATTTTTGCAGAATATCCAGATTTTTGTCACATATTTTCAGTCTGCCCACTTAAAATTTGTGATTTTCTAGAAAATCACTGAGGACTGAAGTCACTAAATATTGACATACATTTGAGTTTCAGACTTTATAGCCTTCAGAAAATGCATGCTAACACAAACCATGTTACTATAGCAACTTTCTAAGTTGGTAAGATCAGTATCCACCCATTATTTTAGACTTTGTCCAGATTTCTTGCATGAAGAGGCTGTAAGGTATGATGAACTGTCAGGTCTACCATGTATGGCTCACAGCTGTCTGACATACTGACATGTCGGGCTAGCACTGAGCTTGGCTGTGTTCATGAAGACACTCACACACCAGTGTCACATTGAGAGCACTTACAAGTGCACACGCAACATTTACATGGTCCATCTTGATTGCTTCCCTTGCTTACTCATACACACACACACACACACACACACACACACACACACACACACACACACACACACACACACACACACACACACACACACACACACACACACACACACACACACACACACACACACACACACTCGCCAACCTTTTGTGTCAGTCTAGGTCTCCTGCACCCTCACACAATACCCTGTGCAAGTGATGATAACTGTGCCACATCCCTGTCATCTGCCTTTTGGACTCAGGGATACTAAAGCTATGTGTGTGATGTACAGGGTGACTATGTATATTAATATGACTTTATTACCTCCATTTGTGCTGCTGAACTGATAATTGTACCTGTCAGATAGATATTACTTAGCCGGCTAGACAGTTGCTATCATAATAATTTCTCTACTTTATAGTGGATGCTTTTGTAAGGGTTGTAAATTCAGATAATGAAATGTGTCTTAATAATATATCTAACTTTCTCTTTAAAGATTGTTTAGTACAACCTTATGGGTGCACATCCAAAGTCATCCCATCAGATTCAGAGCTCAGGACTGTATGCCAGCACGGAAGACAAATCTCATCAGAATGGTAATATAGTATAATGTTCATTTTTGCATGTACATCACCATGGGTTCCGAGGTTCATAGGGTGTAACTAGGATATTGACCTGATGATGTTTAGAAGCATAGCTGTTACATCACAATATAATATTCAATGGCAGATATAATGCATAGCCAAGTTTTGTCTAGCAAGTATCACGCATGTCCAGGAGAGAAGCAGCAGTGATCCATGGCAGATGATGTTTTCACATCAGGTCATCCAGCCTGTGTTTAAACAGGGTAATGGAGGTGCTTTGCTTGATATGGATTTGAAGCCTACTACAGAGGAGTGACAATCTTTGAGAGATGTATCTGTCTCTACAGCATGTCCTATGTATTTCATAGTGTACATTGAGGTCCCAGGAACATTTGTTATTAGAAGAAGGTATGCTGATGCATTTTTTGTGCAGTCCATGTAACATTCATGGCTTTGTCAGCAGTCATTAGTGCCAAAAAGATGGATTGCCACAGACCCTCTGTTTTATTCAGGACTTCTGAGACATATATGTCAAACATAAGGGCCCACAGCACTGACACTTCTGTTACCACACAAATGACAGGTCTGCTGCTTGAGGTGAAGTCTCTCACTGTGATTAAATGTCATTGGTCTGTACTCCCACTTGAAAACCATTTGCAAACCAACTAATAACATAGGATCTGATATTCACCTTGGTTAGTTTTTCACTGAGACCAACACAAGTCCAAATAAATCTGAGTTATACATATATATATATATATATATATATATATATATATATATATATATATATATATATATCAGTTTGCAGATGTAAATGAAGAAAGCCTTATGGTTATCCCTGGACATGTTTTGTAAATTATTAGCATAGTTGCTCTGTAAGGATTTTTGAAGGTGTCTTATTTGCATGTTTATGCAGAGGAGAGTGGTCAACCAGTACTGGTTTCTCAATGCTTATTTCACTTTCTGTATAATGTTGTAATGATAGACATCCAGCAGTATGGTTTATATTTTCTGGAGGATCTTTGTCTGAGTCTATCTGGCACGGCTGTGTGTATAAATTGGTATAGATGTGTAGATAGGGCATCAAGTAGTAACTTACTATAGCTGTCAATGTCCTTTGTGGAAACTGGGGCTTGGAACCATCCCATAGGAGGGTGTAGTTACCTTGAATGATGTTTTTGAACCTGACTCTTCCTTTAGGGAGTTCAGTAGCTATATCTACTTCAAAACATACTACTTTATGGTTGGATTAATAGTGCAGGTACTTCACATGTGCCATTACATTGTTCACTCATATTGCTGAGGAAAAGGTCTGGAATATGATAACCTTGTGGGGTGGTGCACTATTTTTTCCATGGCATGTCATTTCATAATCTCCTGGTAATATTGTGCAAATGAGTTTGTTGTTCTGTAATTATCCCAATCAATGTATGAATATTTTCATTCACCCCTGACTGGGTTGTTTTTGTAGTAATAAATAAGCTGTGTGGCCTATTTTGTTTATGGACAATTAATGGCAGTAACATGAAGGGGTTTCCTATACACAGTACATTAGACATAGAATAACTTCATAGTTATCTTCTCTAACAAGTCTTGAGGCATAATTATCTTTAATGCAAATAGATATGACACCTCCTGTGGTTCATACAACTTCCATTTACTGTCTGGATGTTTGGAAGGCATTGTAGCCTTGCAAGGCCAGAGTGCTTACCGCAGACTTGAACCAGGTTTTTGTGACTGCACAGACATCAACATGTTCAGTACAAAGAGTGCTTACAGAGAGTGTAGTTTACAATGTGAATTCTTAGGGTTTAGCAGCACGACCCTTACTTTGTTGGAGTTATATATTTATACATTGGTAATTCTGCATTTGTGACCTTGCCTAATAAAGGAAATAGGGTGTAGTCATAGGTTAGTGCTATGCAAACTGCCCTAATGGGTCATTTTGTAAGCCTAGCCAATTACCCCATGTGAGAATCAAACCCTGCACCTTGTGCCTGTAGGCTAAACATCTTAACCATTATGCCAAACTCCAAGTCAAGTACCTTATGTCTGGCATAGCAGAGTGCTCTATCCACCATGTCATTCCACACTGACACCTTAGAATGACACCAAAAACTTAAGCAATTTCAGAAAATCTGCTGTTGTTTATATAGTGGTATCAGCCTAGGCGAGTGTATAATGCTGCTCAAACATAGGGACATACCTGACTAGGTCCCATATTTAGATAGCTCAATCATGTCTGCGTCCATATATTTCATATAGTCACGTCTCAAGTTGTGCATACCAATATGACGTATGCTGGATTAAAAGTGGGACTTATTGTTGCGAGACTTGATTGCATGTTTGCTGTGATGACTACCTCTGCCAGACAGCTGACGCTAAACTTATCCTTGTTTAAGCTTGAGAGTGGGGCATCTGTACATCTCACTATACAGTCAACTATTATGAAAACATTTGGAACAGATGCCGAGTGCCTTAAGCACTTCTAAGGTCTGACAGTGGTGATAATGTTTCTTACGTGTATTGTCTGCTTGGGTGAAGTGTTAGATGCAGTATGATTGTGTTTAGGATGTGTCTGCTATGTGGTTGGTTTGTGTAGAGTACCTCTACACATGATGGTTTGTGTTGGCACAAGAATGACACCAAAAACTTAAGCAATTTCAGAAAATCTGCTGTTGTTTATATAGTGGTATCAGCCTAGGCGAGCAGGAGTCAAGGTGTGTGAGTGGACAACCTGTTTAGTGTTGCTCTTCTGGAAGCAAGATAACACTGATTCCAGATTACTACTATAGGTGGATTTCTTTAAATCTGTATGTCAGTGATGTAGGAGATACAAGCTAGTGCGCATGTGGCATTATCTGCACCAAGTTAAAAACTCATGTGAAGTATGCTAGCAGGAGAAACAGATGGATAATGTTAGCTGATTATGGGAGGTTTGACCCTGGAATCTGCACAGTGAATGCAAAAAAGAGGGGGATATGTGATCTGACTGCTATTTTCAGGGAACTAACCTATGGGGTATACATTAGGAGGTCCCTTATAAGGTGGACCAATACTTCTGTTATTGATAGGCAAGTGGTTAAATTGCTGCTTGTTATGAAACAGAGGTTCTGACAGATAGATCTGCTCTGCTACATCGCAACAGCCAAATGTATTTGAAAATAAGTGTATTGATGTTTCTGCATGCATAAGGGCAAAGTGTTACAGCCTCTGCACACAATCCAGAGCTGAGCAGGTAGTATAGAAACACACTTTTAAAGCTCAAACTTAGTCCAGAAACACTAACCGTCAAATAGATACTCCCACTGTACACTCCTGCCACAAGTGTACAGATGGGGTTTTTCAAACATAGATGTCATCTTACTCTTCTTCTTCTTTTGGATAGTACCATTAGGGATCACCACAGCAGATCAACTGCTTCCACTTCCACCTGTCGTCTGCATCTTGCTCCATCACATCAGCCACCTGCATGTCCTCTGTCACCACCTCTGTGAACCTTATCCTAGGCCTTCCTCTTTTCCTCTTACCAGGCAGCTCCATCCTTGGCATCATTCTCTCAATATACCCAGCATCACTCCTCAGCACATGTCCAAACCAACACAATCCCACCCCTCTGGCTTTGCCTGCAAACCGTACAACCTGAGCCGACACTCTAATATACACATTAATACTAATGTCCATCCTCATCACACTTAGTGCAAACCTTAACATCTGTAAATCTTCCAACACCTGTTATGACTCCTGCCTTTTTGTCAGTGCCGCCATCTGCAACCCAAATAACATATCTCACTACAATATTATAGACCTTCCCTTTTGCTCTTATTGGTACCCGTCTGTCAAAAATCACTCAAGACACTCTTCTCCACCCACTCCACCCTGCATGCACTCTTTTCCTCACCTGTTTTCCACACTCACCATTACTCTGAACTGTTCCCAAGTATTTCAAATCATACTTCTTCACCAGCTCTACTCTCTGCATTCTCACCATTCCTTTATCTTCCTTCTCATTCACACACATATTCTGTCTTATTCCATCTGACCTTCATTCCTCTCATCTGTAGAGTGTATCTCCACTTCTCTAGGGTCTACTAAACCTGCTCCCTACTCTCACTACAGATCACAATATCATCCACAAACATAGCCCATGGGGACTCCTGTGTGATCTAATGTGTCAACCTGTCCATCACCATTGCAAATAGATATCATGATGTTTGCGCATACAATAAGAGGAATGTCAATGCTGTCTGTCTTATATAGGACAAGGTAACATCCACCTCTCTGTCAGGCCAGTGTGTGATCATGGCCTGTTGTGATGTATACATATCCAATAATCTGATATCTCTGATGACATCAACAGCCAGTGTTGAAGACAAGAGGACAGTGATCCATAGGCTGCTGTAAACTACTCAGTGTAACACCTCTCTAAGTTTATGGACTACAGAACACAGTACTTAATGCATGCGCCATGGCACAAGTCTGGTTTTAACAAGACTGCAGGTGATCTTATAGTAGATGACATCAGCAGGCCATGTGGGGGACAAGAGTTTGGAGGCTTACTTTGGATATTTTTGCATGCACTGAAACAGTCGAAAACCATCCCATTTGAGAAGTCAGTGTGGGATACACACTTCCAGTCTTCTTTATGGAGACACACACACACATAAACACACACCAAATTGACTGCAGTGAAGATAAAACCCTTACCTATCTAGGCTGATGGACGACAGATCACAGCACTTAACACACTCACCACAGCACAAGTTTGATGTTAACAGGACTGCAGATGATCATATAGTAGATGACAGCAGCAGGCCATGTGGGGACAAGTGTTTGGAGACCTGCTTCAACTGGATGTTTGTACAAGCACCAAAACAGTGCCAAATCATGCCATGCTATCTGTGAAGGCAATGTGGGATACACACTTCCAGTCTTCTTTATGGAGACACATACACACCAATTTGCTTGTAGCAGGGATAGAACCCCTAACATATCTATGTTTACAGGCTATAGATCACAGTACATAATGCATGCACCATGGCACAAGTCTGATTTTAACAGGACTATAGGTGATCATATAATAGATAACATCAGCAGGACATGCGTGTGACCAGTGTTTGGAGGCCTGCTTAGAATAGATGTGTGTGCAAGCAGAAAAACAATGGAAAACCATGCCATTTGGGAAGTTGTATTGGGATACACACTTCCACTCTTGTATATAATCACACACACACACACACACACACACACACACACACACACACACACACACACACACACACACACACACGTGGATTACAGAACACAGTCCTTAATGGATGCATCATGGCACAAGTGTCTATCAGGACGGCAGGTGATCTTATAGTAAATGACATCAGCAGAAGATATAGATGACCAGTGTTTGGAGGCTTGCTTGGAATGGATGTCTGTGCAAGCAGAAAAACAATGGAAAACTATGCCATTTGGGAAGTCAGATTGGGATGTACACTTTCACTCTTGTTTACAGATGCACACACACACACACACACACACACACACACACACACACACACACATGCTCACACACATGCTCACACACAGTTCACTTCAGTGAGATTAGAACCTCTACCTATTTAAGTACAGGGACTATAGAACACAGTACTTAATACATGCGCACCAGCACAAGTCTTATTTATGTAAGACTGTAGGTGAACTTATACTAGATGACATAACCAAGCCATATGTTGAACAACAGCTTGGGAGGGCTGCAAAATCACATTTCTTCTTAGTGTCAACTAAGGCTAGTAGCCTAGCAGATGAATACTGTTTCGAAGCCTACAACAATACCCTTATTGAGCATATTTGTCTGTTTGCATTTGGATGAGCAAGCCTGTGAGCACCACCAATTTGCCCTGTCCATGAGTGAGCACACAACATTATATATTACAACTTGTACATCAGTTGATATATGTATGGAAAAATCAAGTAGACCCAGGGTTGTTGTGATTGTTGGTGGTGTTGCAGGTGGGGAAACAAATGGATGGATTGTCAGTATATTTACATATATTGTGTCCTCAATTTGCAATGTTTCCACATGTAGTCTTAGGTGAAACATGGAGTCTGAGAATGATAGGCACTAAGAACATATAATATGTATGTATATACTGCAATAACAAGAGAAGCATCTGATTTATGCTATGGTTAACTAAGTATACACACATGAGTGTTTTTATGTGTTTGCAAGTAGGTAAGCAGTGGGCAAACATGAGGTGCATTACTCACATCTGAGACTTACTACTATGTAATATATATTGCTACTATAGCCCACTCCTATCTCTACTCCAGGCCGGGATTTCCCAGTTGTTAATGGCAATAATTGAATGTATCCAGTGTCTGTGATTGGCAGTCTGACATAAAGCCTATTTTGTCTTTCACTGTTTCTGCAATGCTGAGTTGCGCGCAAACCGGCAAAGCCTTATCAAAATTATTGTACCCATGTGGTACCACATGCAAATTTGGAATTAAAGCAATACAAAACTGATAACAGTATGGGACACAGAGTCACAGTCTGTAAAACACACTACCCATTACTAGTACACCTCCAACACTTCTATTTATATCAGGATTAGAACCCTCAACAGCAATACAACTTCATCAAACAGGATGACTGCCTTAGTCCTTTTGACCACAAAAGCAGCTTTCCAAAACTGGGGTCATTCATCACACAGCCACTTGCATAAGAATGTACACTGCTATCAAACCATGCACTGTATATTGTACAAGTACTTATCTGTATTATATTTGGACATAGAGCAGTTAGTAGTCACACAAGCTTTCATAATTATGGTTGCAAATAAACATCTTTCTGTCTTACATGTGTGTGTTTGTCATTAATTCATCAGTTACCTAACACATACAATGAATAATCAAATCTATAAAATTGTCCTGAAAATGTAGGGGATAATAACTGTGACATAAACACACTTATACAGTGAGTTTGGGGGTAGCATAGCTGAGTTACTGTTATGTCAGTTACAAGGGGACACTCCTGTTTTGAGTGGTGGGAAAACAAACCACATTTACTGTTAGGATACAAACAAGTCTGAAGTCAGAAATTGCAATGTCTAGCCTCACTATTTAACTTCTCTCTTGAATGATGTGCCAGAATTCTGCTGAAGTAAGACTGCGTGAATGTTTCAAGCCTGATGCCTACAAATTACATATGGATACATATTAGTAATATGTGTCTGTAGTCACATGTAAATTTAAGTTCTCTACAAAACCATCACTATATACTTGCATACTATATCAAGGTAATAGATACAATGATATGTCATAATACTCTTTAAGAATACAGTCTAGGTTCAGGCCTTAACTTGCAAATGCACTGGTTGACACAACTTTAGTTCAGGGCTGACTCTGATGCAAGCAGTACACAGCCAATACATGGATAGATACAGGTTGTGTGAATTGCCTGACATCAATTTTAACATATGTATGTGCATAGGAGAAAGGTATTAGTCCCTAGGTCCCTACGTGGTCAATGAATGTGCTATGTGATACCTCTTAGCAAAAGAAAGGGCATACTGAGCACAACTACATCTTCCTACAGGGACATCAGCTGGGGTGGTTCCTCCTCCAAGTCCTTCTGTGACTGTGTCTGTAGTGACCTAGGCATGGGTGGGGGGATGTGTGTCCCTTCCCCTTGCTGATCCTGCTGCAGCTGTTTCCATGTGATCAGATTGTGCAACATAACACATACTGTGAATATTTGTTTGTGTGTGGAGTATACTGCAAGGCTCCACGGGATATATCTAGACACTGGAACGGTGACTTCAGAACCCCAGACACCTACTGTATGATGTTTCTAGTTTGTGTGTGTGCCTCATTATGGCATTTGTCTGTGGGTGTGTGTGCATTTCTTATGGGTGTCATCATTCATGGTTCCAGGGCATAGCCAACATCCTCCAGTAAATGGCTCTATGGGATGCCCACCCCTAAAAAACATCTGGTACAGCTGTGATATGTGCCAGATATGGGAGTCGTGATAACTGCCTGGGTTGCCAACATGCACACATTCAAGATAATCCCCTAGGCATTGCACATGACTTGGCAGTTGATGGAGTGGTAGCCCTTATGGTTAATGTAGGTTCTACCCTGCTCACCAGGTGGTGCCTTAACATGTACATGAGTGCAGTCTTTGGCACCCAGTACTTCAGAGTAGTGTACTACATGGTAGAACTGTTGCATATTGCTGGTCCTCTCCTCGGGGGAGATGATAAAATCTATGTACTCATTGGCATGTAGGAGCATAGCATCCAGTAAATGGTGCTCCAGGATTCACTAAGTCATTTTTTCCATGCAGGAACAGTATAGCCATTCCTCCGTGGAATATGGTCACCGAGCAATGCAGTAAACAGCTAATCTGATGTGCACGAGTGTGCCTACACTGTACCTGCATGGATATGGCTGCAGAATGCTAATTACCTCATTTGCTGGTGAAAACCATGCAAATGAGGTGAATTAGCAATTCACCAAGCAGCCAGGTATCCATGCAGGAACAGTGTTATTTGCAGAAATGAATTTGGTTACTAACCGAATACATTTCTGCAAATAACAAAACGGAGACATGACAGCTCTTAAAAAAACATATATTACAGTGGTTAGGCATGTCAATGGCCAAAAATGTATTTTTTTATAAAAATCAAACTTTTTTTTGGGCCGATCTCAGCCGTTTAATCATAGGACAGCGGCACACAAACGGAATTGGGCGGAAAATTAAAACATGTGATAACTCAATTTTAAGGGAAATCTGCATTTTGTAATTACAATCTATGGCATGCAGAATGAAAACAATATCAGGGAACAGTGGCTGTCAAGGGGAAAGGCTCTGTTTAAGTGCAATAACTATGGACTAAGGCAGTGGGGCATGCAAATGAGAAGAAATTTACTGAATCACAGAAATCTTCTAAATCCTAAACAGCACCTAACCATGTAGGTGCTCTAGCATAGCAACAGACAAGAAAAGGGAGTGTGTAAGCCATGTTGTAAACACAATTGAGCCCTAAGGTGCAGGGATAAGCTTAGCTAAGCACAGCTAAGCAAGCGGTGTGTCTGAGGCTATATTGTCTTATAAAAGCACAACAGAAATCTCACCAGATTAAAGGTGCAGTAGTATAAATGAGTAATAATCCTAACACAATGACTGACACCGACATAGGACAGCAAACATTTTAATATAAAAACAAATGTTTTGACCAACTCATTGGCTAAACATGTGTCTGAAAATTCTACTCATATTTTTAGATTCAGGGTTATTGATTGAAGTAATGGTGAGATCTATTAGAAGGGGTGATCTAAATACAAGGTTAGAAAATAAAGAACACAATTGGATTTTACGCTTGCAAGCTGAACATTATCCAGGTATTAATCAAATGGTTTCTGTTAAACTGGTATTAAAACTTAAATGAATGAATGTTTAGATTAAGCATACATTTGTAATTATGTACTTTCTATAGAATGCAGAAGAACTATTTTTTTAAATAGTAAATGTAAAGTAAAACAAAAGTAAAATCAGCTTAATAGGAACAATTTCATTTTAAAAGGAAGGACTTTGAGAAAGTGAAGCATACGCGCTGAAAGTAGGGCGTAACAGAAAGTTGGCCTCCTACTGGCTGCTTGATTTCACGGACTGACGAAAGGATTATTTAAACAGATGAAAGCTGCTTTTTTTATTTAGGATTTGAGAAAGGTTAAAAACCAAAAGCACTTATTCACTTAGCAGCTGGACTGTATCAGTTTTTGAAAGTATCAGTATTAATAAAGTGAACCATTTCTTAGATTTTAACAATTTCGGCTTTGGTGGCAGTTTGCTTTGTTTTACTTTACGTTTGTTATTTGTCTAAACAAACTGCCTTTAGTGGTAACACCAACGAGCTTGCTCTGTATTCTTTTAAATAGTGTTTACTTGAACTGCTGCTTATTTTTCTTAGTACTCTTATTGCAGTATATTAATTGTATGATTGTTTTTATTTGTGTGATTTGAGTTGTAATTAATTGGTATGTATAAGAACAATTGTGCATTTGATATGTGTTATTAGCACTGAAGAAGGGTACTGGATACCTGAAAGCTTTGCTGCTTTATTAATTGGTATGTATAAGAACAATTGTGCATTTGATATGTGTTATTAGCACCGAAGAAGGGTACTGGATACCTGAAATCTTTGCCGCTTTATTCATTTGTTTTTATATTAAAACTTGTGCTGTCCTACCTTGGTGTCAGTCATTTCTTGGGATTATTGCTATATTGAGGAAGATGTTTGCGCCCAGGGTAGGGCCATTTCTTACTGTTTACATTAGCTAAATGGCTTTGTGTGGTGCGCACCCAGTCTAAAACACACACAAAAAATGTAAATAGCAGGACTATTTATATTTTGGCTCCAGGTTTGCACGGCGCACCTCAGGGCTTAAAATGGGAGGAAATGGGAAGGGGAAAAAGAAAAAAAAGGAAAAATAGCAGAATTAAAGCAATCAAGTATAAATAACATAGCTGGCAGGTGGGATGCATCATAGTCAGCCAATCATACAGGCAGCATCTACAGCACAACAGTATAAAGTATGGAAACACCTTACAGTCTGTTTTTTTCTCACAAACTGTGCACCATTGGTGTACACATGCAGGGGACTTTTTAACTGGAAAAATGTTAGGGGCTGCCATCGCTTTGATCGATCAGTATGTGCTAGAGGCTGATGGCAGAGAGGAGGATAATGCTGACAACCGCCACAGACCAAGGAGGAGGAGAAGAGTGTTCAGACCCAGGGTATCTTACCCAGGGGCGACATGATCTGGAGATAGAGTGTAACAGGGTGGACAGAGACATACTTCAGCAAATCAATGAGCTGTGCTGACCTCAACTCAGACCTAGAACCAACAGAGGGGAACCCATCCTAGTGGATACCAAGGTATGTGTAGCCTTAAGAATTCTAGCGACAGGTACTTTCCAAAGACCTACTGGGGACATCATGGTTGTCTCACAAGCATCTGCATCTAGGGTACTCCACCAGTTCCTGGATGCCATGCTACCACATGCCAGTGAGCACATTTACTTCCCCAACACCCATGAGGAGAGGACCAGCAATATGCGTCTCTTCCACCATGTAGCAGAATACCCAGAGGTACTGGGTGCAATAGATTGCATGGATATCCACATCAAAGCTCCACCCAGTGATCAGGGTAGGGTCTACATAAACCAGAAGGAATTCCCCTCCATCAACTGCCAGGTCGTGCACAAAGCCCTGTGTGCTGGCAGCCCTGGAAGCTATCATGACTCCCACATCTGGCATTTGTCACAGATGTACAAGGCATTTGTCAGTGGGGGCATCCCATATGACAATCTGGTGGGGGATGCTGGCTATGCACTAGAGTTGTGGATGATGACACCCATCAGAAATGCACACACACACACACACACACACACAACAAGAATGCCATAATGAGGCACACGCACAAACCAAGATCATTATAAAATGTGTGTTTGGGATGCTCAAGTCACGGTTCCGCTGGCTTGACATATCTGGTGGAGCCTTGCAGTACTGTCCAGCCACATGTGCACACATTTTCATAGTATGTGCCATGCTACACAATATAATCCTGTGGAAACGGCTGCAGTAGGACAGCATGGGGAAGAGCCACACAGCCCACCACCATTGTCAAGGTCCCCACAAGCACAGGGGGACTCATAGGAGGAGGCCCCTGAGCCTGCTCCTGTAGGCAGAAGGAGGTTTGGCCAGTATGCTCAGGCCTTGGCAAAGAGGCAATGCATAGCACACACACTGACACTGTAGGGACCTCAGACACTGACACACACACACACAGTAAAATGAATGACACACACATCACATTACCTGTAAGGTACCATGTTTAGGCAGTGTGCTGTGTGCATCCAACATAGGTGGCCCTCAAGCACTGTCCTCACAACTGTTGAAAGCACAAGGTAAATCAGTCTTCTTAACAATAAATGAATGGATTAGTATGTTTTGCTAAGATATCTATGGTAATGCTGTATGCATGCAAGGGAATGGGGT
Source organism: Protopterus annectens (assembly GCF_019279795.1). Taxonomy (NCBI): domain Eukaryota; kingdom Metazoa; phylum Chordata; order Ceratodontiformes; family Protopteridae; genus Protopterus; species Protopterus annectens. The sequence goes on along the minus strand of NC_056731.1, from coordinate 1,329,783,474 downwards.
GGCCTACTGGGATAGCAGCACACAACTGACAGCTATGTGGGACACCAGGAACTATCTGGCCAAAACTGGCCTCCACACACTATGCAGTAGTACTCAAAGTGGCAAATCCCACTGCAGTATGTGTGGGGACAACTAACTGGGGGTCATAGGTCACAGGCATGGATGTCAGGGTGGGGGGTCCCATAACCACCACTCACACCCACACAGCAAGTCAGCTGTAGAAAACCACAGAGAAATGTCTGGTAAAGGCACACAAATGGTGGCAATGTTGAATTACCCCACTACAGACTCACACAGTGATAGCACAGCAGGACCCACAGTTGCAGTAAGGCTATGAAGGGTAAAAAGTCTGAAACTCAAATGTATGCCAGTACAATCTGACCTGGACTCTTTATTGATATGCCTCTAGTCCCCAAGACAGAGCACAATAGTATGGTAAATGAAACCAAAACTTAAAGCAAATATCAGCACAATCTGTGTAAATGTGTACAGTTGACAGGTGTGCCCCCCATATACCCACACAAATGCAGTAACATGTATGTTTGCAGGGAAATAGCAACATAGCACACATTTGCAGGGCTGTACCAATACACATGAAAACATATTGCCTGTCAACAATATGCAGGGGTCAATGAGCTATGTGTATGTGTGGTTAATAATGTCTGGATCTGGCCAGCACATTCTCCTGGCAGTCATCTTGTAATGCCCTAAGTATAGTGCTGCCTCTGACAAGGCCATGTGCATATAACTGCTGTTTCAACTGTTGTGCATGTCAGTGACACCCAGTGCTCTGCCACTAAAGTCACAGTACTATGTGGAATATACTACAACACATATCAGTGTCATCTTGAAGGATGTGTAGTAGAGGTGACAAGGCTTTTGTGAATATAAGTGCTTTTTGGTACTGTTGCCAGTGGTCATTCTCAATAATCCTTTTTTTCTTATTTTGCTTTTACATATAATGGACATGCCTGCACAGCTGAATTCACTCTGTACCCAAACTTATAACTTCCAACCTCTGACAGCAAGATGTCTGGACAAGGGCAGAAATAAAAGTGGAACAAAGGCACAATGATAGGCATGTATTGTAAATATCGCCCTTACATACTGAGAGAGTTGGTAGGGTGAGGGGTTTGCAGTAGCATGAATTATCTGAAAGTTATGTAATCTGAAACAGTAATGTCTGTCATTATTTTGTAACATCACTCTTCAGTTATATGTAACTAACTTGCCATAAAATCAGACGTTTACATAGAAAGGATGAATCCTCTAGCCAAACACCTGGACAACCTGCTAAAAAATGCACAGGTGAGAGGTATCCCCACACAAGAATATAACATCTCAGGTTAGATATATACCACACAGGCAGGAGATCCCCAGCCAATATATTAACAGGTTGCTGGACTGTTTTACACAGCCGAGTCATTACTAAAACTGGCTGTGGCCACACATTACAAATGGCCTTGTTGGGCAAGTATTTACATAGCTGCCCTTATAATATTGGTGTATGCATCATACAACTAGTATTCTGGTAAAGCACTGTGATGATCTGAAGATGTCTGGTACTAGATAATGACACAATACATTGCAGTTTCAGACTACAGATATGTCAGAAAATGTCTGATAAACAAAACAAGTACCCTGAGGAAAGTCTTGTATGAGAGGTATGGCTGTAGCACACAAAACCGTGGACTGGAGTACACCTATCTCTGGAATGAAGTCCCACTCTAACTATAGAAGGTCACACTGGACATACTCCTACACTTAGAGAATCACAGGACATGTTGGAACCTACCTCGGAATATATGACTGTATTGTGTATATATGTCCGTGCATACAGACAGCTATGTACACCCCAACTGTCCTAACACACACACACACACACACACACACACACACACACACACACACACACACACACACACACACACACACACACACACACACCAGACAGTATTACCCTCAGCTAGCTGAAGGTGTCCCATATGTGATATATCTGCATCTATTGCATGAGATACACACACACATATATGTGTATATATATATATATATATATATATATATATATATATATATATATATATATATATATATGTCGGCAACAAATAACATATGTCAAGCATACACACACATAGATATGAGGAAGTGAAATACAGCCAGTGATAGAGAGAGAGAGAGACACACAGGGGGACACAGAGTCAGTCACACACACAGATACCCTGAATGGCATACAGTGATGTCCTGCTGTGGACAGTGGCATACCAATCATAAACAGTTGCACGTACCAGCATAAATGGTGAGCGCCATTATGTAACAGTACTGAGGTTGAGTTTATAATATCACATCACGTGTGTGTGTGTGTGTGTGTGTGTGTGTGTGTGTGTGTGTGTGTGTGTGTGTGTGTGTGTGTGTGTGTGTGTGTGTGTGTGTGTGTGTGTGTGCACGTGTGTCTGTAGGTCTATGTATTAGGAGAGTCTTCCTACTCAGTACACTTCACATTGTTCTACTTCACAAGATCTGCTGCTGTCATTCTCCTTAGAAGTACCTTTGGACACCAATCACCCCTGTAAGCTCTGTAGCATGCATGATAACTGAGGAATGATATAGTACAAATAACTAGATAGGTAGAGTTTTTAATCTCAATATTGGCAACGGTGTGTGTGTATGACAGTTGTGTATGCAAGACTGAGGGAGTGTGTGGGTGCTTGTTTGTTGGTGAAACAGTTTTAGGCCATTCCCACCCACAACACTTCCCAGTGCCCCACTTTATCAATCCTGCTGATGTCATTCTCCTTATTGGCATATTTGGCCAGTTGTCAGCCCAGTAAGCTCTGTAGCACATTTGATAACTGCATAACACTATACTATAAATCACTAGTAGACAGGGGTTCTAATTTCAGATCTGGCAAATGAGTGTGTGTGTGTATGTTTGTAAGAAGGATTATTTTGGTAAGTCTCCCACCCACTGCCCTACTTTATCACTCATGCTGATGTCATTCCCCTTATTACCACCTTTGGCCAGTTGTCAACCCAGTAAGCTCCGTAGCTTGTGTGATAACTACATAGCTCTATAGTACAAAGCACTAGATAGGGAGGGATTCTAGTTTTAGATCTGGCAAATGTGTGGGTGGGTGTATAAGTGTGTGTGTGAAAGTATATATGTTTCTAGGAAGAAGTATTTTGATAAGTTTCCCACCCACTGCCCTACTTTATCAGTCCTGCTGATCTCATTCCCATTATCAGCACCTTTGGTCAATTATCAGCCCAGTAAGCTCTGTAGTGCATACAGTAACTGTGTAACACTCTAGTACAAATAATTATTTAGGCAGGGGTTCTAATTTCAGATCTGGCAAATATGTATGTGGTTGTGTACATGTGTATGTTTGTAAGAGGAGATATTTTGATAAGCTTCCTAGCCACTGCTCTACTTTATCAGTCCTGCTGATGTCATTGCCCTTATCAGTACCTTTGGCCAATTGTCATTCCAGTAAGCTCTATAGCACATGCGATAACTGTGTAACAGTATAGTACAATTAACTAGATAAGCAGGGGTTCTACTCTCATATCTGGCAATTGTGTGCGTGGGAGTATAAGTGTGTGTGTATGTTTGTAGAAAGAAGTATTTTGATATGTTTCCCACCCACTGGCCTACTTTATCAGTCATGCTGATGTTACTCCCCTTATAGGTTCATAAGTGTGTACAAGGCTAATGGCCCTGGAGCCTTTATGAGCCTAGTCCATATAGGTTCCCTGCTATTGTGCCACCTGACCTTAGTTCTCAGTGTCTCCATCAAGTAGAGCCACAGGTGTGATCGCAGGGGTGAACTTTCTATTACCCATCTACTCATCAAGATTTTACTGGAACAGAATCATCTAGGTGCTTTGGGTTGACATGTATGGTAAGTCTATTCCAGGGCATGTGCAGTCTCTGGGTGAGGAACCTGTCCCTCCAGTATCTTGTGTTGATTGTGGTAATGAGGTCGAGGTACCTGCAGTGTGTGGTGCAGATGGATTGGGATGTCTTTAGATGTAGCATTTCTAGAAGAGCTGGGTCAGACATGGCTTTGCAAGTCAAGCAGAGATAACCTCTAATTAGGTGATATGAGACAGAGAATAGCTGGTGTCTTTTGAGTATGTCTGTGTAGGACATGTGTTTAATGCCTAGGATCCTCTTTGTGAGGTACTTCTGTGGCCTGTACAGCTGTTGCAAGTGTCTAGTGAGGTACATGCCAAATGGCCCATTATACTTGATGATTGGTCTAATGAGGGAAGAGTACACAGAGACAATGACCTTTTTCTTCCTGGATGCAAAACTATTGGTAATGAGATGTGCCACATAGAAGGATTTTTTGACCACATTGAGAATATGGTGGTTAAAGGAGAGGTTGCTGTCAACCTGTGTCTCCAGATCTCTTATAATGCCTACAGTGTTCAGTGGGCTCCCATCAGTGTGGTACTTAGTGGGAACTGAGTTTTTACCAAAGGGGCTGATGATACATTTTGTGGTGTTAAGCTTCAGGCCATGGTTTCCACACCAGTCAGTGGTCTCAGTGAGGCCTTTCTGTAGGATGTCTGCATCACTTGTGGCGTTAATGATGACTCCCAGCTTGAAGGCTGTCTGCGAATTTGGTCAGCCAGAGTTCATTTGTGTTGGCCTGGACTTCTGAGAAGTAGATGCTGAACAGTAGAGTACCCAGGAGTGATCCCTCTAGGACTCCACTCATGACTGGTTGGCAATCTGACTTGGAGTGCACTACTTTCACATTTTGTGTTCTATCTGTGAGTGAATTTGCACCACCCCCCCCCCCTGATAGTTTGATGCCTAGTTTGGTGGGTTCATCAATAATACCTCACTGAGATATGGTATCAAGAGCCTTGGCCAGATTGATGTAGGCTGTATGCAGTGCCTTATTGTCATACACAGCCTGGGTGACTGACTCAAAGAAGTCAACCAGGTTGAGCAGGCATGATCTTCCTTTCACAAAGCCAAACTGTGTGGGGTTCAGAATTAGGAGATTACCTATATGTTTATCGATCAGGTCCCTGATGATGCGACCATAGCTGTACATATCAGACTTGTCAGGCTAATGGGCTGAGAATTCCCATGGACTGTAGTTGCTACCCTTTTATTGAGAGGGATGACTATAGCAGTGTGCCATTTGGGAGGGACAAAGCCTGAGGTGAAGATGTGACTGAACAGGGCACACAGATGTGGTGCCAGGTATCTTTGTAGTTCATGGAGAACACAGGCATGGATAATTTTGGGTCCCATGGAAGCTGTATTCTTGCCCATGGACAATGCAGGTTTAACCTGGGTGGCAGTAATCCTGGGTGCCTGGCATTCTTCTGGCATTCTGATTGTTTCCCTAGGGGAAGAGAGGGGTAAAGCTGACACTGAATGCGTTGGCAAGAATGTTGGCAATATCTGTTGGCTCAGTTTAGGATGTAGCATTGTGCAGTAACTCAGAGCACTTCTGGGTATTCCCGTAGAGGTTCTGGATATAACTATCAAAGGCTTTGTGATTGTTGTCAATGTCTGCTGCAATTCTGCTATCATAGCTGACTTTAGATGATTTCATGAGGGATCTCAAGTTGTTGTTGAGGCTAATAAGGGAGTTTTACCACTCTTGGGACTCCACCTTTGTCTGCAACAGTTTCTTCATTCTGTTGTACAGGTTATTAATAGCAGGGAACCACCATATTGTCCTCCAGTGTTTGGAGGAGAGTGTCATGGTTCTGTTGGGTATGGGTAGTTCCATGCATTGATGCACATGTTTGTATAGTGCATTTGTGTATGATTTGGCAGTCCTGCAGGTATTTTCCATTGGCATGGGTGCTGTGAAGTTAGCCACCTCTGATTTTAGGAGTCCAAAGTCAGCTTTGGAGAAGTTTTTCAAGGTGGTTACTTTTGTGGGGGGTGTTGCTGAGATTTGGATTTCCATGGTGATTACTCTATGTTGGTTCTGACCAGGTAGGCATTGACTACTGTCATCAAGCAACGGTCCCATATGTTAGTAATCAACACAGGTCAAGAATGTTGCTTCCTCTGCTTGGTGTCAGAATGAGCTGGTCCAGGGCATTGGAACTGATGAATTCCAGGAAGCACTGGGTCAGTTTATTGGTGCTTGAGTATCTTTCCCAGTTGATGGAGGGGTAGTTGAAGTCTACTAGTATGAGAGTGTTGGACCTTGATAGATTCCAGGGTGTTGAGGAATGTGGATTGAGAGTCTAGGGACATGGATGGGGACCTACAGCAGGCTATGACCTGGATTTCACTATTACCCAATGTCAGTTGTACCTGAAGTATCTCAGATGTATTATGCTTGGATACTAGTATGGAGGCGTGCATATCCTGTATGAATATGGAGACACCACCACATTTGGAGCTGTGGTCCATGTTTTGAGACTGACAGGTGTGGAATGAGTTATAACCTGGTAGTGCAGGGGTGCTGTCTGGTGTTGTAAACCAGGTCTCTGTTACAACACAAATGTCAATGTTCTCTATTTTGAGGAGTGCTTTGAGTGACTGCATCTTGAGATGTAGATGTCTAGTGTTAAGCAGCATGACCCTCAGATTGCATTTATGTTTAGCTGTTATGGTGGTAATTTTATTTGGAACACCCCCTAAAAGGGTACTATAGGGGTGGCAAGACACTTACCCAGTACCTGGAAACATGCAGGCCATCTCTGGCAAGCCATCACAGTCTGTCAATCATGTCATCCAAGCAGACAGATACTGGATCCCCTGAGAATGACTCCAGACACTTAAGCCAATTGTTGAAGTCAATCATTTGTTGTTTGTTCTGCAGTATCATTCTAGGTAACAGCAGTATACTGCTCAGGGCTACTGTCATACCTGCCTGGCCCACATAATCTGAGTTCCCCACCATGTCTCTTTTCATGTAGTCCAGGGAGGTGTGTCTCAGGTCATTCACACATGATTCGACAATGACAGAGTGATATTTGTAGTTTTTGTGGAGTGGCTGCCTGGGTGTGTTATGTGTTGGATTCTGGCACCTGATAGACAGCTGACTGTTACATTCTCCATGTTCAACCTACTGAGTGGGACATCTGTGTGTCTCACTATTGAGCCACCTATGATTACTGTATCAGGCAAGCTGGTTAGCCGTAGGGGCTTAGGTTGAAGGGCACACTGCGTAAGTGAGTTATGTGTCCTGTGTTTTATGTCAGAGCTGTGACAGTGGGTGTTCTAGAGGGGTATGTATTCCATGTGGTGTGGTACAGGTGTTGACCCTTCTCCTCTTGACCAGCTAGTCCAGTCTTCGCCGGACAGTGTATATGTTCCATTTCAGTGATATAGGGATATCTCTCACAAGTCTGAGTGTTGAGAGTTTAGAGGAAAGGGTTGTCTGTGTACATGAGGCAGTTGCAACAGTGCCTCAGAATGCCCAAGTGCACCAGGTTAATGGGCACTTTAATCATGCCAGGAGGGGTAGTCATAACTACAAAGTACTGGGGTGGGGAAGACAACATATGTACATTAATACCTGCATGTTGAGGTTGGCTGGTACACACAAACACACATGTATACACACACACACACACACACACACACACACACACACACACACACACACACACACACACACATACATACACACACACACACATGCACACACACACACACACACACACACACACACACACACACACACACACACACACACACACACACACACACACACACACACACACACACACACAAAGACACTTACAGGTCAGGTGGCACAAATCTGTTGCACAGACCTCACATTATCCAAATGGTGATATGCATGACACACGGCCCTCGACATCATGCACTGCAGTCAATTTTATTGCATGTAACTAACAATATAGAGCTCTGGGATACATGAGTAGTGTTAGTAGGTGATGGCCCTTCCCCAGCAAAGACTGCACCCACGTACACATCATTGCCATTTACCTGTATAGCACAGTGGCAAGTACTACAGAACATACCTCACAACTGTACAGATCCTCGCAGGATGTGTAGATGTCTGGCTCATATATTTGCTCTGTTTTTTATAACCCCTGTGTTTGTCTGATACATAACTGGAATGATCTGAGGAGTGACATCACTGATTAATGACATACATTTGAGTTTCAGACCTCCAAACCAGCAGTAAATGTGTTGTCACACAATTCCAGTTACACCACCAACCTTCTAAGCCTACAGTGGATATAAGTGTACACATCCCTGTTAACATGCCATGTTCTTGTAATATATAAGATGAGACTGCAATAATGCATTAAAATATATTACCCACCTTTCATGTGAATATGTGCAATTCAATCAATAAAACAAATTTGTTACATGTAAAATATAATGAATGAAATATATACAATGTGGTGGTAGCATAAGAGTGCGCACCCTTAAAATGATACTTTGTTGAAGCACCTTGTAAGTGACTTACAGCAGTCACTATTTTTGGGAAGTTGTCTGTCAGCATGGCACATCTTGACTTGGGCATTATTTGGCCACTCTTCCTTGCAAACGTTCCCCAACTCTGTCAGACTGCAAGGGCAGCTCATGTGCACAGCCCTCGTCAGGTCACACTGGAGTTTTGCTATCAGGTTTAGGTCTAGGCTCTGGCTGGACCAATCAATATCCATGAATATGTTCAGGTGGAACCATTCTTAGGTAGCTTTGCGTGTATGCTTCGGGTCTTTGTCATGTTGAAGGTTGACACCCCTTCCCATCCTCAGTGTTCTTGCAGATGCCTGATGGATGTGGGCCAGACATGAGTGTTATTTTGAACTGTTCAGAATTCCCACCACAGTGACTACAGGCCCAGATCTGGATTTATAACAGCATCCCCACAGCAGGCCAATGCCACCAGTGTGATTCACCATGGGGATAATGGTCTTCAGGTGAAGAGAGGTGTTGCTTGTCACCACACATACCTTTTAGTATTGTAGCTGTAAAGTCAATCCCTAGTCTCATTACACCATAACATATTTTCACACATGCCTTTGGGAGACTTGATGTGCTATGTTGCAAATTGTATCCACCCCTGGATGTTTTCTGGTGTGGGGAAATGCTTCCATCTTCTGACCCTACGCCATACGCCAGACTTATGCAGAATATGGGAAATTGTTCTCACATGTAGTACACAGCACCAGTACTTGCAAGAGATTCCTGCAACACCATCAGTATTGCTGCATGTCTCCTGGCAGCCTCCCTGACCAGGTTTGGATATGTCTTTTCATCAGTTTTGGAGGGACATCAGGTTCTTTTCAACAGCACTGTTGTCCCATATTCAATCCACTTTTGTTGACTGTCTCCACTGTGTTCTATGATGTATGCAATGCTGTGGTAATGCTGTTGTACCCTACTCCTGAGTGATACCTTTCAAATATAAGATCCCTTTGCTGCTTTGTAAGCTGTCTGCAAGCTATGGCTTTTACTGTTGCAGGCAACTGAGCAAATGTCATGAATATCCTACTTGAACAGCAGACTGTTGTTTGGTGTTACTCAGAGTGCCTTTACTTGATGGCAGGTGTGAACCCAAGCAGACTGACTGCTGTAAGTAAATCACAAGCTGCTGCAATAAAATATTATCTGAAGGGTGTGCACACGTATGCATCCAGCTTATTGTAAGGTTTGTATACTTCATATTTGGTGACCAACATATTGGTTGGTTTTACAAGTGAATTGTTCATGTTACGGGTCACAGTGAAGGTAGGAAAAGGTGTGGACTGACATAAAGTGGTCTCAATTTGTATATATCACAAACACCTGGTATCTTAACATGGGTGTGTAAACTGTTTATATCCACTGTATAAGAGTAGTGTTTCACAGATGTCCATACCTTAAGCCATTTGCCCCCCCCCCATTTTGCTGATCTCTGTCCAGAAGTCTTGCACTGACAGGTTGTGAGGTATGCTACAGTAATGTTATACTCTTCAGATAGGGGCCTGAGTTGACCACTGTGATGCAATGCAGTTAACCCCACCACAAGTGAACATGCACACAAAGCAATATGGCTCTGACTGACAGTTGTGTGCATGGTAAACTGCATGCCCTTCACATGCCTGGGGTACTGGCAGACCACAACAAAACAATTCCATACTCACCAGCTTCAGGCTGCTGTCACACATGCAGACCAGCGGGATCGAGATAGTTGTGGGAGAGAGATATTGTAAGCAGACTCATATGTGGCATTGGTAGAGGATGGATGCAGCATGTCTGCGCATTTACAGTACAATCCCCAATACTACACAATTTGTTGTCCTTCACCATAGATGTGCACTTCTGTGCATTAGAAAACCCCATCCACAACTGCAGTCTGACCTGACACATGCATGTAGATACTCTACAGATACAAGTATGTCTGCTACACTAGTCTAGTAATCTCCACTGGGGCCTTACTTGCATGCTCCGCATCCATTGTCTGGGTGCCACCCACCTCCAGCATGTGGGGGTCTGTACCTTGATGTTGTACTGGGATGGATGCCCCAAGGTTGGTAAGGAGCACCTTAGTGGGTGTCAGTGGGGACTGCATGGCTGGGCTCCTACCTGTGGATGTGCAGTCTTTGGCCATGACAGCAGCCCTTTGCCGGGCATGGCATATAAGGTCAGTTGCACAATGCCTGACCTGCTTGTATGTACGTGCATGCAGGCCGACATCATTTACCCTGTGGACAAGGTCATCCAACATGGCGGTCCTCTCTCACAGATGTTGCTGACTCTGGCCAAACATAATTGCATGGTGCTGTAGTATGGCTTTGATGATAATGGTAGTCTCAGCCACTGAAAATGTTGCCTTTCATTGACGTGGCATTGCACCTGGAAGTCATAAACAGGGAAACACACCATAAGACCTCATACATTTGGCAAAAGTATGTACAGAACCTGCACATGTACATTGAATACCAGTAGACACCACTCAAAACCATACCATACCCCTGTAATTTATCAGCACAGTATCAGCTTGCATTGCACTCCTAGTGCCGATGTGTCATATTCCCCCTAATGAGGGCCAGTTAATTGCATAATCATCTATTCCCCTTTTAGATCTGTGTAGACGAATGACATTGGCTATCTTCCATACTTATGGGGTGTGGATGGTGACAAGGCTTGGTGTGACTACAGTGTGTAATGGAGCTGGGAGCACATGCCTCAGTTCATGTAGAATGTGGACAGGGATGTTATCATGTCCCATGGATACTTATGTTTGTTGCCTTTCAGAAGACAATATGTGCCTGCTCACTGGTGATGAGGGGAGGGTATGTGGGTGCTGTGCATATCCACCTACAGTGATGCTGGGCCAGGTGGGGTGATGTTTGCCCTAACCCTATCTGCAGCAGGTTGGCTATAGTTATGTTGTTTGTGTATGTGGTCTGATTGACCACCATTACAGATTGGGTTGATTTATTGTCTCTGAGATTGCATATGGGAAAATGGCCTTGTGATGGGCCTTGGTGGATGTGTCCAATTCATACTCATAGTTAACCTTACAGTAATCCACCTGTGACCTTATATGGTTATTAAGACAACTGCTGACCTGATGCCAGGTTGGAGCCTGCTCCTACTTTGCCCTGTACAGCCAATATAGGGACCAAGTCTGTGGTTTGTGTATTGCTGCCATCCAGCAAAGTGGATTACTCTACTTTGGTGGAGGTAGGTTTTACAAGTAAGGTACTGCTGAGTCCATACAAATATGTAGGTGTTCATATAGCTGTTTGGAGAAGGCATGGACACAAAGTCATAACACAGTTGAACACCTCTCCAACTTCAAACAGATAATCATGCTTATTGTAGTACCCATGGCTGTGTCAAGGCAATGCAACAACCAGTACATGTATAAATCTCACTCTGTTGGATGCACAGTAACTAAGATTACACAAATGTACAAGTACAGCTTAATTAACTGACATTTTGCATCCCACGTCTGTTGTTATGATGCAGCCAGATACACCTACTCCTGCTGACACGTGCAGAGACAATACCTGATATACATTTCTGTTCTGTGTCAGTATAGCACACTGTATTCACACTCTTGCTGCTCAGTCATCCCTTTCAACCTGTTAGAGCAGGATATTTGTAGTATGCCACACATACATGAGGAGCAATGGGACAAAATTAGTGACACTCTCTAAATATTGCTGTAACACAAGTCATTTGAGAGCACAGTACCCTTTGCATTGACAGGCATACCCTGGATGATGTACAACACTCATATGGCAGGAAGAGAGGAGAAAGGCTGGGAGTGTGGTAGTGAGGGTAAGAATTTTTAATGTTGGCAGTATGACTGTTATAGGGACAGAGCTAGCTGATATGATGGCCAGGGGAAGGTTGATATATTGTTTATGCAAGAGACCAGATGGAAGGGGAGTACAGCTAGGCGTATGGGAGGCAGGTCACAATTGTGCTATCATAGCATGGATGGGAAGAGAAAGGGGGTAGGGGTCATCCTGAAGGAACAGTATGCCAAGAGTATTTTTGGAGGATGAAATGAGTGTCTGACAGAGTGATGTTTATGAAGCTGGAAACTGATAGTGTAATGATGACTGTTGTTAGTGCATATGCTATGCAAGTTGGTCATGCGATGGATGACAAAGAGAAATGTGAAGTCAGTTGGATGATGTGATGACTGTACCCAAGGGTGACAGAGTGGTGATTGCAGCAAATTTCAATGGGCATGTTGGTGAAGGGAGCAGAGGGGAAGAGGAAGTGATGAGTATGTATGGTGTTAAGCAAAGGAATGCAGACCATGAGATGGTAGTGGATTTTGCAAAAAGGATGGACATGGCTGTGGTGAATACGTACTATAATATGATGGAGGAGCATAGGGTGACATATGAGAGTGGAGGAAGATGCACACAGGTGGAATATTTCCAATGCAGTAAGGCCAGTTTAAAGGAGATTGGAGACTGTAAAGTGGTGACAGGAGAGAGTGTATTTAGGCAGCATAGAATGTTGGTCTGTAAGATGATGTTGGTGATCAAGAAGAGGAGGAGTGTGAGGGCAACACCAAGGACCAAATGGTGGGAACTGGAAAAGGGTGATTGTGAGGTGGAGTTCGGGGAAGAGTTAAGAGAGGCACTGGGTGGCAGTGACAATTTACCAAATATCTGGGTAAGTTCAGCAGAGCTAGTAAGGGAGACAGCTATAAAGGTGCTTGATGTGACATGTGGATGAAGGAAGGAGTACAATGGGACCTGGTGGTGGACTGAGGAAGTACAGGACAGTATACAGTGAAAGAGGTTTGGGAAGAACTACTGGGATTGTCAGAGAGATGAGGAAAGTAGACAGGCGTATAAGGAGATGAGGTGCATGACAAAGGGAGAGGTGGCAAAGGCTAAGGATGAGGCATATGAAGAGTTGTATGACAGGTTGGACACTAAGAAAGGATGAAAGGACTTGTACCAATTGGCTAGACAGAGGGACTGAGCTAGGAAAGATGTGCAGCAGATAAGGGTGATAAACGATAATGAGGGAAACAAACTCACAAGAGCAGATGGACAGAGTACTTTGAGAGACAGATGAATGAAGAGCATGAGAGAGAGATGGAATGATGTGGGTATGGTGAATCAGAAAGTGCAACAGCTTACCAAGGAAGAAGTAAGGATAGCTATGAAGAGGATGAGAACTGGAAAGCCTATTGGTCCACATGACATACCTGTGGAAGCCTGAAGTTGTTTAGGAGAAATGGCAGTGGTGATTTTAACTGGAGTGTTTAATGACATCTTGGAGAGTGAGAGGTTGCATGAGGAGTGGAGAGAACGTGTTTGGGTACAGTTTTAAGAATAGGGTTGATGTGCAGAGCTGTACTAGCTACAGAGGGATAACACTGACCAGTCACAACATGAAGTTATGGGAAAGAGTAGTGGCAGCTAGGTTAAGCAGAGAGGTGATATGTAGTGGTCAGCAGTATTGTGTCATGCCAGGAAAGAGCACTACAGATGTAATGTTTGCTCTGAGACTGTTGATGGAGAAGTACAGAGGAGACCAGGAGCTGCTTTGTGTCTTTCTGGACATAGAGAAAGCATATGACAGGGTGCCTAGAGTGGAGTTGTGTCACTGTATGACAAAGTCATGAGTGGTAGGGATATATGTAAGAGTGGTACAGGATATGTACAAGGGTGGTGTGACAGCGGTAAGGTCTGCTGTGGGAGTTATGGATGCATTTAATGTGGAGGTGGGATGACATCAGGGATCAGCTGTGAGGCCTTTCTTATTTGCAATGGTGATGGACAGGTTGACAGACAAGATCATACAGGAGTCCCTGTTGACTATGATATTTGCAGATGACATTGTGAACTGTATTGAGAGTAGGGAACAGATTTAGGAGAACCTGGAGAGGTGGGATATGCTCTAGAGTGGAGAGGAATGAAAGTCAGCAGAACTATGACAGAATATCTGTGTGTGAATGAGAGGGAGGATAGCAGAATGTTGAAGATGCAGGGAGTATAGTTGACAAAGGTGGATGGGTTGAAATGACTGGGATCAACATTTCAGAGTAATGATGACTGTGGGGACAGGTGGAGAAGAGAGTACAGGTAGGATGGAGAGGGTGGAGAAGAGTATCAGGAGTGATTTTTGACAGACGAGTACTAGTAAAAGTGAAAGGGAAGGTCTCCGAGAGGGTAGTGAGACCAGCTATGTCATATGAGTTGGAGACAGTGGCATTGACAAAAAGACTGGAGTCAGAGCTGGATGTGGCAGAGTTACAGATGTTAGGATTTGCACTGAGTGTGACGAGGGTGCACAGGATTAGCAATGTGTATATGAGGGAGTCAGCTCACGTTTGATGGTTTTGAAACAAAGCCGGAGAGGCAAGATTACATCGGTTTGGACATGTGTTGAGGAGGGATGCTGAGTATATTGAGAAATGGATGGTAAGGATGCAGTTGCCAGGTAATAAGAAAAGAGGAAGGCCTCAGATAAGGTTCTGGAAGTGGTGAGAGAGGACATGCAGGTGGTTGGTGTGACACAGCAAGATGCAGAGGACAGGCAGAAATAGCAACAGATGATCCACTGTGGCGACACCTAAAGGGAACAGCCAGAGGAAAAAGAATTAAATGTTGTAATGTCAGTCTTTATACAGATTTGTCAAGTATTTGCCTGACATAACACAACTCTATGAGTAAATGACTACAAATATGAGGCAGAAATATGGTCAGTGTTCATAACACTGGACAGTTACATAGTATGAGGTCAGTATATCACATGGAGTTCAACACACACATCTGCAATATTACTTTACTATGCAAATACCATGTATAGATCTCTCACATTTCTGAGATAAGTATATCATAGTTGTATTCACAAGTAAAATATGGATATGTATGACATCCCAGTAGCTGACCTAGCATTGTCACAGTCAGTAATGTTCAACACACACTCCAGTAGTCATTTGTGAGTCATCATTTCCTGGAATGACTCAGCGACCTGACCTATGATATATGTCACTGCAGACAGACCCAGATGCTATGGCCATTGGTTCTGATCAGCAATATATCCATACAGCAAGTCTTGTTGAGACATATATGTTAAACTTCCTATTTCCCATTCTTACATACCCCCTACAGCAGTCCATTACATGCTTACTTGTTTGACTTACCCTTTGTTTTCCCAAGTGTAGGTGGTTATATCCCACTGTTTTATTTTTTTCTCAATGTTTCTCTCTCTCTCTCTCTCTTGCTCTGTCATGGATGTAGGATGTACATCTGTTTTGCATAGGCAGCAGCTTTCCTTTTTTAGGTAATGGTCATGAGCATCTGATGGGCTGTGCACTAATTGGTGTCCCCCACTTGCTAATTGCATGCACAGCAGCTATGTTGTTATTCATATAGCCAATGGCATGGCAACACACCCCTGTAATTGAGTACTTCATTTGGGCATTGGCCCTTTTCCTTGGCAGTGAGGAGGACTTCCTGGAGGTCTGTGAACAACAGCATCACAGAAGGTATTTGGAAATAACTTTTACAACCAAAACTGTGGAGACTGGTCAACAAAATGTTCCAGACATATGGACAGAATGTAAGTATTGCTGTTACACATTTGGATTAATGCTAGTCTAACAGGGTTAGTGTGGACATGGAGTTTCTGCATGATTTTAACTCTGACAGTGTTAAGTGTTCAACATAACTCTCAGTTGTAGGGCTATATGCAGAATGGCCAGAGTTTGGACTCCTATGTTTAGTGCATTCCTGAGACATTTTTTCTTTGTAAAATCAATAGCATACTCTGGGGATTGTAGTCAGTGATTGCTAACATCCATTTATGTTTCTGATCTCATATCCCACAGAAAAGATATGTTACAACTAACCCTGTTACACCAGCAACTTTCTCAGCTTATAACAGCAATAATTCAAATATACCCTTGTTTTTGGCCCTCTGTCCCAAAATTATGTTAGGCTTTGTCCACATGTCATACAGTGAAATATTGATAGGTAAGGTATATGATTATTTAATGCCTACATTCCTGATATCATCCCAGTGATGTATCAGACTGCCAGACATGTTATGTGGAAGAAGCCTTATATATGAGAGGAAAGCCTGGAAATTCCGTGGGACTCTGTACAGTTGAGAGGTCTGTGTATTACTGGCAATTGTTGACAGACTGTCAGGATTGTGTAGCAGTGTAGTGTGTCAATGTTATTTGGCCTGTGTAGGGAGGGGGTGGATGTATGTGTAGTGGCTCCTTTTCTATCTGCCTGTGCATGCTGCTCTTGTTTCTGGTGGTCTATTGGCTGTATATATTTGTAGGGGCAGACTTAAACCTGTCCCATGCCATAGTCAAACATCACACTACACTGTGAATTGGGCCAGTATATGTAGGGTGAGTGTGTGAGTGGCAAACATGTTGAGATGTTTTTGTTCATGCAGTCATTATACTGTACTGTTCCTTTGGCTTACCGGTATGTCACTGTGACTGTGGTGGAACTGGTTGTGGGTATGCACTTTCAAACTGCTGTCTGTTTTTCAGTGTTTTTACATCCCTGTAGTGCCTGATATATTTACCAATACAAGTGTAATTCCCCTAGCTGATTTGGGTTAGTGTTGGGTCGGTCTGACTGCAGTTTTACAGTGCTTGGTGACATGCTTAGCAGTTAAGTGTAGTTTCCCTAATGTGATGTTATGTCCAGATATTTGTAGGATGTGCTGTTGCCTAGCCACCATAAGTGCTGTGTAGTTCTGACACATCAGTGGGATGATGGCAGAATTGCAGTCATTAACTAATGAAAAGTAATTGAGTATTGGACTTGTACTATTTCAGTCAATATATGTTAGGACAGACATGAGGGTGTTGCTGCAGCAACTGTGTCAGCTTATCTACTCCAGTATTTCAGATATGTCCCTATTTTCAAGTCTTCCACCCATTTGTCAGGCTTGGTCCAGATTCATTGTACTAAGTGGTTCTGAGACTACCTCTCGAATGTCTGTATTGTTGCAGTATGTCCAGGTTTATTGCTCATATTTCTGTTCTGTTCCACAAATTCATTATTATTACATCCCTGGTAAATCACTGTGATGATCTGCAGATTTCTGACAGTAAATGATGACATACATTTCAGTTTCAGAAGTCACATCCTTCTGAACATGTATGCTGAAACAAACCCTGTCACTCTGGCAACATTCTACATTTATAAGAGCAATATTTAAAATATGTCCCTAGTTTGGGCCCATTGTCCCCACCCCCATTTGGATAGCCTTTGGACAGATTTCTTGCACTAAGAGGGTGAGAGATATGGTTGTGAGGTATGACTCCACTACATGTTATGAGTATGCATATATATATATATATATATATATATATATATATATATATATATATATATATATATATATATATATATATATATATTTTTGTATAACTCTATATATTTTCCATATATATTCATCTCCATACATATATACATGTGTATAAGTATAAATACAAAACCTGAATGATTCTACAAATTGTTCCCTACTGTTGAATGACTGTACTGCATGATATGTTTGAAAAAGCATCAGCAATCCTTACAGCTCAGATGGTATAGTGGTATACTGCTCTGACTCTGGTGTACAGAGCCCTGGGTTTGAGACATTGCAGTGCTAATTATTTTGTTGCTAGGCAGAACAGTAGCTGATGGAAACAGAGTGATTAAAGCAGTTTTAAGCAGTTGTAAATGGTTGGCATGACACTAAGCAAAGCCAACACATGGTTAAATGTACAGATGCTTAATCTGTGTTGGCTTCACTTACCAACATTTGCCAGTGTGCAAATCCACTTAGCTAAGCTACCTGCTGCTTAGCATTCATGTTTGAGCAATGCTTGCACCTACTAAGCCTAGTTGACCCTTGCTAATCATTGCTCGCAGTTCATTCTTATAAAATATCCTTTATTATATATTTTATATATATTATATTACATTATTATAATATTATAATATTATATGCTTATAATATTATTATAATATCATATTATATTATATTTTATATATTTCTTATAAAATATAAAATATGCTTCCAGTACAGTAGCAACGGGTGTAACTATACTGTATGGGACACGTGTACATGGGTGGTTTCACATGTTATATGCACTCACACTTCCATTTTACACCAGCTAAACTACCCTGGGTGACAAAAATAACTTACCACAAATTTTAATATGAAAATATTACTTTTAACACTGCTTTCCCTTGTAAAATTGGATTCCCTGTTGTAGTACTCAAAGTATGTATGCCTGCATGCCAAGCTGGGACTCTGACCACTATACTACCTTGGTTTGGGGAATTGAGCTGTATATTTTTATTTATCTCCTATTGCATATTAATATTATGTTATTATATTAAATGGAGAGTATTGAGGTTTTTGGACATGTCATTGAGGACTGCTGTGGGCGGCCATGGTAGTACAGTGGTTAGCGTTGCTGCCTCACAGCAAGAGGTTCTCCGGTTTGATTCTCGGCTGGGGTGCCTTCTGTGTGGAGTCTCCATGTCCTCCCTGTGTTTGTGTGCATTTCCTCTAGGTGCTCTGGTTTCCTCCCACATCCCAAAGACATGCAGTAGGTGGATTGGACACTCTAAATTGGCCATAGGTATGAGTGTGTGCATGTGTGTGCCTTCTGTGGAAGGTTGTGCACCGGGCTGGCAACTCGACACCATAAAACTCCTCTGCCAATCATGAGCAGACAGATGATCCGCTGTGCCAACCCCTAACTGGGAAAAGCCAAAAGAAGAAGAAGATTGAGGACTGCTGTCATGACATAATGGCATACATTTCAGTTTCAGATGTGTATCCTTCAAAACATTCATGCTAATGCATAACTTGTTTTCTATCTATCAACTTTCTGTCTGTCCTCTGTTCAGATGGGATGACACCAGTGCTCAGGCTTTGGTTGACTACACTGCAGAATGGGCCTGCGAACCCATGCTTGTGTTCATGTAGGATGCAGCCAGGAATGGTATCAGACCTATGGAGACTTCTGTGTGTTGCCTTTGTGAAGGCATTACAGACCTGCATTCTGATCATGAGTGGAGGGTGCAGGTGGTGTACATCCACATGTGTACCTATGGGGGGACAGGGGAGTGAAGTTTACACCTTACCTGTCTGCAGCTGGTTGCTTATATCTATGGCATATGTGTATGTGGTGTTACTGACCACCACTACAGAACAGATATGTATGTTGCCTCCGGAATTGTGGACACATGTCTGGAAGTCCTTACTGACTGGCCTTGGTGGATTTATCCAGTTTGCACTCAAAGACAGACTTAGTGTACATCACCTTTGACCTTATTTGCTTATGCAGAACAAGGTGACATGGTGGCCAATGAGGCACCTCTTTCTTCTTGGCCTGTCCTGCAATTATTTCCACCTATGATAGTAGTTGTGTATTGCTGCTGTCCACCATAGGCATTCAGTGATGTTATGTTACAACAGCACATGAAACACCAGCTACTGTTTCAGTTTGTAACACCATTATGTGTGATATGTCCCTCTTTTTGGCCCCCGCTCCCCAAGTATGTCATGCATTGTCCAGATGTCCTGCACTATGAGGTGCAGAGGTATGGTATATCATTAATTACCAACTGCACTCCAATTATCATCCCAGTGACCTAGCAGACTCCTGGCTGTGGTATTCGACAGTGACCAGGGTTATGGTGTGTGTAGATGTTTGTTGGGCTGGTAAGGGAGAGTAGCAGATGTGAGTGTCATACATCCTTTACCTATCTGACTGTCCATGCTGCAATTGCTGCTGGCAGTCTATCAGGTTTGTATGCTTGTAGGGGCAGACTGTGAAATGTCCTGTAACACCTCAGGATTCCCAGTACACTGTGATTTTGGCCAGTATATGTCAGTGTAGTGTGTGACTGGCAATCAGGATATGTTTGTTCAGACAGTCATACTACAGAGTTCATTTTGGGTACTGGTATGTTGCTGTGACTGTGGTGCAAATGTTTTGGGTGGACATTTTTACACCACTATCTGCTTTTCACTACAGTTCCATCCCTGTAGTGCATGCTATGTTTGAATATGCATGGGTAATTGCCCAGAGCTGATGTGGGAGTGTTGTGTTGGTCTTACTATGCTTCACAAGGTGCTGGATGACATGTTTGTTAGCTGTCAGGGGATTTCCATTCTGTTACATGGCCTCATTCATACCTCTTCACTGTCCAGAGACCTAGACACTGTCCAGATGCATGGCTCATATGTTTGTTTTGTTCCCCACACAGTTGTTGCCCTTGGCTAATCAGTATGATACTCTGCAGAATGCAGTCAGTACATGTTAACATCCATTGGTGTTACAAACTTACTATCCCTCAGAAAAGATATGTGACAACAAACCCAGTAACACCAGCAACTGTCTAAATTTATAATAGCAATATGCCAATATACCCCCCTCTTTAGGCCTCTCTCCCCCAAGTATGTCAGGCTTTGTCCACATGTCATGCACTAAGAGGTTCAGCGGTATGTAGTATTATTATTTATTGCCTTCATTCCTGCTACCATCCCAGTGATGTCATAGAGCTCCAGGCATGTAAAAAGGAAGCAGCCATAGATATGAGTCCTGTGCCTGTAAATTCTGTGGGAAACTGTACATTTGAAAAATCTTTGCATGTCTGGCCATTGTTAACCGACTGTCAGGATTGTACAGCAGTGTAGTGTGTACATGTTATTTGAGCTGTGTAGGGAAGGGGGGGTACATGTGAGTGTCATGGGCCCTTTCTATTTGACTGTGCATGCTGCTCCAGTTTCTGGTTCCCTATCACCTGTATATGTTTGTACAGGCAGACCGTGACATGTCCTGTAACACCTCAAGATTCCAACTACACTGTGACTTTGGGCAGTATATGTAGGGGTAATGTGTGAGTGGCAAATGGGATATTGTTGCTCATACAGTCATTATACTGTAGTGTTCAGTTTTCTTAGTGGTATGTCGCTGTGACTGTGATGTAATTGGTTGTCGGTATGCACTTTCATACCAGTGCCTGTTTTCCATTAGTGTTACATCCCTGTAGTGCCTGTTATATTTGCAAATCCATGTCTACATCCCCAGAGCTGGATTTGTGTAGTATTATGTCAGTCTGATTGTAGTTTGGATGTTGCTTTTTAGTTGAGTGTAGTTTCCCTAATGTTGTGTTATATCCACACATTCGTAGGATGTCCTGTTGTCTGGCCGATATCTTTGGCCTGGTCCCCATAACTGTTATGTATTCCTGACACATCAGTGGGAATGATGTGGGGAATGAGGTCACTAACTAATGAGAAGCAACTGAGTTGCAGACTTGTGATATTTCAGTCAATATACGTTAGGACATGCTGTGTTAGTACATCAACTTTCTCAGCTTATCTACTCATGCATTTTGGATATGTCCCTAATTTCATGCTTTTGTCCCACCAACATGTCAGGCTTGGTCCAGATTCATTGCACTAAGGAGTTCTGAGCATACCTCTCCACTGCCAGGATTTTGACAGAATGTCCAGATGCTTGGCCTATACTTTTGTTCTGTTCCACAATTTATTTGTATTTGTTTGGTAAATCACTGTGATGATCTAAGGATTTATGTCAGTAAATAATGACATAACATTTCAGTTTCCATCCTCATATCCTTCAGTGATTGTCTGCTGAAATACATCCTGTTGCTGTAGTAAATGTCTTCATTCCTAACAGTGATAGTTGAAATAAGTCCCTATATCTGGCCCACCCCCCACTTTTACAGCATTTGTACAGGTGTCTTGCACTAAGATGTTGAGAGAGATGGTTCTGAGATCTGACTGCACTGCATGTTATGTGTATATATATATATATATATATATATATATATATATATATATCCCTTCCTTTATATATTTATATATGTATATCTATTTATTTATCCACTATTTCAAATACGTTTCAACAGATATATATATATATATATATATATATATATATATATATATATATATATATATATATACATATATATATATATATATATATATATATATATATATATATATATATATATATATATATATATATATATACAACACATGAATTATTCCACAGAGCTTTCTCCCTAATGATGTATGCCTCTATTGCATATGTTTGATAAAACACCATTAATGGCTACAGCTGAAATGGTGTAGTGGTGCATTTCTCTGACTATAGTGTACAGGGTCATGGATTTAAGACTTGAGACTAATGCTTTTTTCATTTCTGTTAAATGACCAGAATGCATGATGTTTGTTAAAACATGGCAGATTCTCATAGCTCGGATGGTGTAGTAGTATGTTGCTGTGAATGTAGAGTACAGCTACCCAGATTTGAGACTTGGCAGAGCTGCCTATTTTGTTTCTGGGCAGAACAAGGTTTGATGGATACAGAGTGATTAAGGCACTTTTAAGCAGTTGTAAATAGGTTTGCATGGGTTTGCTCAATGGTAAGCGATGCCAAGCTATGGTTAATCCATTTTAGCTTCATTTAGCACCACTTATTCCCACTTACCCCCGCACTAATTTCTTTAAAAGAAAAGAAAAAGGGGTGATAAGAAAGTGGTGAAAAAAGGGGTACGCAGAGGGAAGTACAGTACGAAAGGTAGCTAGGGATGTGCAGGATGGGAGTAGGAAAGGTCCATAGCTGTCCATTTCTTGCAACAGCTGTAAATTTTTACAGAATTTGGAGGTGAATTTGGACACTCAAGCTCCTGAGAGAGGGGTGAGGATAACAGTAATGTTTTGTCAAGCCAATTGGACCAGATTACATGTGTCCAGTAGAAACATGTGCAAAATGGACAGCTATGTATGGTGCATACTTTTTTGGGCGAATAAATGCCTTTTTTTTTTTTTCTAAGCTGAAAGTGGGATGTTGGGGAAGGATAGTAGTTATATTTGGGGAGGTAAGTTGGGTGGGAAGACAGACAAGACAGACAAGACAGCAGACAGGGGTGGTATATGACACATGTGGAAGGTAAACATCTTGGACAGGAAGGGTGTTTAGGAATCAGATGCCCATGAGCCCCCAAATGGATACGGTGGGATTGAGGTCCCCACCCATTGGCAGCCACCACTGCTCATGGCCCAAAATGTGGCTGTGCAGGGGTTTGGACAATAGGGGCAGGCTGAACCCCAAGATGCATCAGGTGGCCCTCAATCTGGCACAGCTGTCCACCAAATTCCTTTTGGATGGTGCTATGCACCAAACCATGGACCTAGCTAAGGGGACAGCTTCCTGTCCACACCCGCTCCCGGGGGGCATGGGCCCTGTTCCCTGAGGCAGTTCCACCTGAAGGTGTTGCAGGACCAGCAGAGAAGGAGGTCCTGGGTCGGGTCCCAGACATGCGGCCTGGTGCCACGGTCAGATGAGATGGGACAGGCAGATCCGCCGGGATCTGCCTTCCTAGATGTGCTATGGTGTTGAGGCTGGTTAGTCATGAACAAAACATTTCAAAATTAATTTTAACAGCATGCATGGGTGCTTCAATTTATCCCAAAAAACAGATCTGAAACAGTTGCATAGCAAACAGAACACATGCATAAATGGAACAACAGTAGGCATCATAACAGCATGCAGGTTACATTGATATCAACAGGCCACCAATGATAGTATTTGAATGGGGAACATTAATAATCAAATGATTCAATATTTGTAGAACAACAGGACACATGTCCCAACAGTAGTTTTGGAGAAAAACATGCCTGTTGATTATGTGTATAGGTTCATAGGTTCATAGGTTCATACTAGGCTATCTGCCCGAGGGCATTTACAAGCCTAGCCCATAGTTTTGTGGCTTACGCCACCCCTTTAGTATGGGGAACTATACCCATTATTTTGCTGTGCCTCTGTTGAGCAGTGACACTGAGGTAATCCCTGGGGTATATCTGCGATCTCCCATCCATTGGTCAAGATTTCTCTTGAACAAGGCCAGCGAGGTGCTCTGCCTCACATATACCGGGATTTTATTCCACAGCATAGGGAGTCTTTGGGTGATGAATCTATCCCTCCAGCATGTCCTATTAATAGCCGTGTCGAGGTTTAAGTCTCCGCCGATGTGGCTCTGATGGATCTAGATATTTTGAGGTGAAGCATATTCATCAAATCTGGGTTTGACATGGCCTTGTATGTTAGGCAAAGGTGACCTCTGAGCAAGCGGTAAGCAACTGAATAGAGCTGGAGTTCTTTCAGTCGGGCAGCATAGGACAGATGTTTGAGACCCTTTATCCTTTTGGTGAGGAACTTTGTGGCCTCTCCAGCTGCTGCAAGTGTCGGGTCAGATACATTCGAATGGGGCATTGTACTCAATCATTGGTCTGATGAGTGATGAGTATAGGAGACTATGACCTCCCTTGATCTAGATGAGAATCCCTTCATGATAAGGTGGGCAATGTAGAAGGTCTTCCTAACTACTTTAGCTACATGGGTGTCGAATGACAGACTACTATCAACCTGGGTCCCCAGGTCCCTGATAACTTCTTCTGTACTCAGTGGATTGCCACCTATTTGGTAGCTAGGGGTAACCTTGTTTTTCCAAGGGTATGACTATGCATTTTTGGCATTTAACTTTAGGCCATGGCTCTGGCACCAGTTATCCATTTCTGTGAGACCCTTCTGAAGGATATCTGTGTCAGATGTGTTTTCTACTATGGCGCTCAGTTTGCAGTCATCTGCAAACTTTGTCAGCCATAACCCTCCTGTGTTTGCTTGTACTTGGAAAAGTAGATGCCAAACAAGAGTGGGCCCAGGACTGAGCCCTGTGGTACACCACTTGTGACAGGCTTTGAGTCTGACATGGCACCAGCAACTCTGACCCTGTGGGTTCTGTCACTCAGCCAGTTTGCAACCCATCTTGTGATGTATGGGTTAACATTTAAGCTGATGAGTTTTTCAATGATACCCAGTGGGGTATTGTATCAAAGGCCTTCGCCAGATCGAGGTAGGCTGTATGGACTGCCTTTCCTCATCAATGGCTTTGGTGACTGTTTCAAAAGTCAACCAAGTTTAGAAGGCATGATCTGCCTTTGACAAAGCCAAACTGGGATGGATCCAAAGTCTGCAAATTCCCTATGTCTTTATTTATGAGGTCCATTATGATCCTCTCCATGGCTTTGCAGATAAGGCTTGTCAAGCTAATGGGCGGTAATTTCCAGGGTCGGTGGAGGCACTGCCTTTGTGAAGTGGGACCACAGTTGCAGTGCCACTCCTGGGATCCAGAGGTAAGACTATGATTAAACAGCTGTCCTAGCTGTGGGTTTAATTCCTCGATGAGTTTGTGGAGCACACAGCCGGGGACACCATCAGGTCCCATGGATGCTGTGTTTTTGCATTGGAGAGAGCAGTTCTCACTTGGGCGTTGGAGATGTTTGGGGGCTGCAATCGCTTGGTATAGATATCTCTCCTTTGGGGAGGGGAGAAGTTTGCACTGAACCTGTCAGCCAGTATGTTGGCAATGTCTGTAGGATCAGTAATCTTCACATCATTTTGAACTAGTTCTGAGCATATCTGGGAGTTTCCTCCCAGGTTTCTAACATAGCTAAAGAAGGCCTTATGATTGTCTTTTGAGTCTTTAGCTATTTTTCTCTCAAAATTTGCTTTGGATGATTTTATGAGAGCTCTTAGTTTTTACTTATAGTGATCAAGGGTGTCTTACCTTTTAAGGATTTTGCTCTATCTTGTAGTAGCTTCCTCCTTTTGTTGTAGAGTTTGTTTATGGCTGGGGTCCACCAGAGTGGACGCTTGCCTTTGGTACAAAGAGTCTTTGTTTTGCTTGGGATTGCCTTATCCATGCAGTCCTGCAGCTGCTGGTAGAAGGCATTTGTAAGTGATTCAGCGGCTTGAGTACTGTTTTCCGTCGGCGGTCGGGGCCTTAAAGGAGACCACACTAGTCTTTAGAAGTGTGAAGTCGGCTTGAAGTTCTTTACTGTGGTCTTTTTATTTCAGGTGGGGTGGGATGAGGACCTCCAGCAAGATTAGTTTGTGATCTGATCTCACCAGTGAGGGTATACTTCGTGTTGAACATTGTGCTCCCATGTTCGTGATGATGAGATCAAGTATGTTTTCTCCTCTTGTGGGGATGGTGACTAGTTGTTCCATGGCATTTGAGTTTATGAATTCCAGGAACTTTTGGGCTAGGGTGTTTGGGCTTGAGTAGTGTTCCCAGTCTATATTAGGGTAATTGAAGTCACCTAGTATGATGGTGTTTGGTGATACATTTATCCCTCTAGTGTTTTCAGGAAGGCCATGTGAGGTTCCTGAGTTTGTGAGGGTGGCCTGTAACATGCTACAATTTGCAGAGCAGTCTTGCCTATGGTTAATTGCACCTGGATGGTCTCCGATGCATCATGCGTTGCCACCAGTCTTGAGGTGTGGGTGTCTTTGTTGAATATGGATACCCCTCCTTTCTTGGTATTGTCCATTTTGGGGCCGAACGCATGATAAGAGGTAAAACCTGATAGTGCTGGGGTGCTCTCAGGAGCCTTGAACCAGGTTTCTGTCACTACACAGACATCGATGTTCTCCATACTGAGAAGGGCCTCGAGTGGTGCATTTTGAGATTTAGACTTCTGGCATTGAGCAGCATTACCCTTAGTTTTTTCCTTTTTGTGTTCTAGGGTGGTAGGTTTAGAATTTGAGCCTTGCCTAAAAAGGCACTATGGGGTGGCAAGAGCCTTTGCCAATATCCGAATCCCAGGGTGACAGGTGCAAGCCGTCCCTTGCGAAGCAGCGTGGCTTGTCCAGCATGTCATCCCAGGCAGACAGACATTGGATCCCCTTTGAATGACACCAGAGCTTAAGCCAATTGTTAAAGCTGATCATCTTATCTCTGTATTGTGGCATCATTCTTGGTGAAGGTAGGATACTGCTCAAGGTCAGGGTCATACCTGCCTGGGCTACATAATCAGAGAGCTCCTCAATGTCTCTTTTCATGTAGTCCAAGGAGGTACGTCTCAGGTCGTTGACACCAGCGTGGACAATGACTGAGTCATATTTGTACCTGCTGTTGAGAGACCTGAGTGCTTGCGTTATGTGGCGGATTCTAGAGCCCGACAGGCAGCTTACTGTGACCTTCTCCTTACTCAGTCTGGTGAGCGGGACGTCAGTGTGTCTGACTATGGAGTCACCAATGACTAGTGTGTCTGGCATTGTGTTTGGCCTTAAGGGCTGTGACTGTTTGACACTCTGACTGTGAGGTCTATGTGTTGCAGGTGTTGTGTTCTGAGGTGGTGGTTGTTTGGGTGTCTGCTTTGGTGGCCTCTGCTGTTTTGGTAGATTTTTGATCAGAGCCGAAAGTATGTCTTTGTGTGTTTATGTGTATGATTTGAGGTTGTGATGGTACTATGTGAGACTGGGTCTATAGTGTGTGTGGTAACCTTCTCCTCCTGACTGGTCTTGCCAGTCCTATGTTGAAAGAGCTCAGCCTCCAGTTTGGCCGTATAGTTGCATCTCTCACATGTATTTGTATTTTGTGGGAGGAGGAGAGGGTTGTCTGTGTACATGAGGCAATTGTAACATTGCCTCAATATTCCCAGGTTCACCAGCTGAGCAGGAGAGGACACTAGCAACTGAACCCTCGACATGCTAGAAGGACTAGACAAAAAAACTTTAAAAGAGATTCCGGGGGACGTGACCGAGAAATGGGGTTTGCCTTTTGGGGTGCTATCTATAAGAGTGCCGTATCAAGGTAATAAGTACTGTAGGAGCAAGTGCTAGGTTTAACAGATAGAGAAAAGTCTACTTGGAGTCAAGTAGAGATGATCTTTTTAGGTATTAGAGAAAGTGCTAGCAACAGGGATGCTTAAAGGTAAGATTGAAAAGAATGCACTCTGCAGTGTGCACTAGAGAAGTTAGATATGAAAGTAGGTAACTTGAGTTTTACCTGTTTAAAAAGTTAAGGTTTAGTGGAGAGTTACTACTTTAAAACAGCAAGATGGACTGAAAGGGGTGGTTACTTTTGTATTTTGGTACTATGAAATACTGTAGGATGGCCAATAAATGTAAATAATTGAAGGGGTGGGATTTCAAAAGTGATGGTTTTGTGATTACTCACATAAGCCAGTGAAAGTAGAGAGAAATGAGATATATGGTCAGATTAACATAAGAGGCGGGCAACTAGAAAGACAGTGGTATTTAACAAGACAACTTAAATGGGTGGGAGGGAGGGGAAAAATTCTGCCTGACTCAGAACAGAGAGAGCTGTGGTCTCTTTTGAAGTTTTAATATGCTGTTAAACAGCATATTAAATGAATTATTGGTGCAGATAGGGTGGAGGAGAGATACATATATCAATTAACAACTGTATATGCTTTGATTGTTCACAACTGTACTGATTATTACTGTACTCCTTACTCTCCAGGTATGACCTCACTTTACATCTACCTATGGCCTGGGGTTGGGCAGTGGAATGTTTGTACACAGTGTATTACTAAAGCCTTCTTAAAAGTAATACATACATTTCCTTACTTGGCAGACCTGTGGAGGGAATATCTGTTAACACTACCTGACTGTTTCTACACAAATTCACATATTCAAGGTTACAAATGTGACACTGACAGGGGTGCCCTGCACTCATGCTGTGTGTGCGAGCTACTACCATTCTCTGCCTGGATTTCTATCTGTCTCCCTGGGTATTGGCAGTGGTAACCACTAGCCATGACAGTGTGAAACTTGGACATTTATTAGGAGAAACTGTTTGGCGTATGTACTTATTTTGCTGTCATTTGCAGCCTTTGGGTTGGACAGTGGAAGTATTGTACACAGTGTATTAGTACAGCCTTCTTACAGCTAATAGAAACATTTCCTTACCTGGCAGACCTGTGGAGGAAATTTCTGTTAATACTACCTGACTGTTTCTACACATATTCATGGGTGAAATTATGCATACAGCTTAGCACCTCTCCCAGGATTCGAACTATGCCTGTTTGTGCAAAAGGTACAACAAGGCTATGTTTCAACACAATGAGCTATTGAAGAACTGCTGTCTGGTGCTTGACTGTTTTCTGTCTAATACTCTCTTGGTTGGATAATCTAACCTTGTAATTCTGACATTCATGCATGGCAGACAGTTCTTGTACTGTGTATTAATTCTTTGACATATAACAATATGGAAAGAAATGGTTAACACTAAGCACTGCTGTAGGGGATACAGTATACTAGTTTACAGATTACTATTTAGGGATCAGATCTTGGTCATGGAACATTTCATATAGTTGATCTCCTGTTTTACAGCCCCACAATCTTTGTCAGATGAGCCTCAATTAATTCATGCTGTCAGAACCATAGTTGCTGTGCAGAACCTATATACATTTAGATTCATACCACCACATACCAAAGTAAACACAACAATCTGGGGAGGGTTAGTTTTATTTAAAGGGTACTGGTACTTTTATTGATATATAAACTGTACATCAGTATTACTTTGCCAATGTCTCCTTTATTCATTACACACAGTACACATTTTCACCTACTGGCAGTTGACATTCGACTCCTTTCAGTTTATTTGCCCTGAATACTGCAAGCTAGATTTGTACTCACCAGCCTCCCGGCACAGTCTTAGCAACCTGCTGGCATAGGCATCTATGTTCACAGCCCTCTCATTTGCAGCTGTAGAGGAGATAAAGAAACATTTATGCATACCTATTGATTACATACACAGGCTGGACTTTCATGAACACTAATTGATACTGATACACACTTCTGGGACATTCTGTGCCCATGCATCTTGGGTCCACTGGTCCAAGAGCTCCCTCTTCCTACACTTGAGGTCAGCAAAATGGTGCCAGACCAACTCGCCAGTTTGAGGGATGCCAAAAGCACTGGTGAGAACATGGGCAAGAGGGTCCCAGGGTCCATTTTGTATTGGGAGCCATGGTACTAGCCCTGCAGCAGTCTCTCCTCATTGTCTTTCACTAGGAGTCCAACCATGACCCTGGACTCCTGAATGCCACAGCATTGTGCCTGAAAGCATGAACCCTCTTCTACAACAGCCATAGTGCCTGCAAGGATGAGCTACAACTGGTTATGGCTGCATTCACACCTGCAAGGTTTAAATAGAGCCAAATTCCAGCCATTTGCCATCATTGCACCATTTTGAATATGCTGAGATAAAGCTAAGCAATGGGCAAACCCACTTAGCTAAGGTTGGCAGTGCTTAAAGGGATAGATGTTGAGCATTGCTTACCAATGCACAAATTGGCGTAGCTGGGCTACTTATTGCTTAGCATTTACATTTAAACAATGCTTGCGCCAGGCTAACATTGATCAGCACTACTTAGCATTGCTCACATTTCATTTTATAAAGTATCAGGATTGTGGGATTGATTCCTCATTACTGACATATTATAATTTTATGTTTACCTTCTATGACATCCTCCTATGTGCTTTCATTAAATTATATTCTTGTGTGACTATACTGTATGGGGCACTTTTGTTTATATGGGGATTTCACATATTTTCTAGACTGACATCTCAATCTCACTTTTGGACCTGCTACACTACCCTGATTGACAAAAAGCAGTTGTTACATAATTTAAGTTTACAAAAAAAAATTTAACACTACTTTCCCATAGAAAAATAAGTTGTGTGTCTTCTTACGCGAACCACGAATGCCTGCATGTAAAGGTGAGACTCTAACCACTACACTATCATGGCTTGGAAATTTCACCTGCATATTTGCATTTATCTCCTAGGGGATGTTTAAGCTATGCTAGGCAGATGGCCATAATGTGCACACCCGCTTAGGTACACTTAAACATTCCTTAGCATAGAAAAAATAGTATATTATTATTATTATATTATTATGTTATATAAGCGAGTCTTGCAGTGTTCTGACAGCTCATTGAGGACTGCAGTCATGAAATAATGGCATTCATTCAGCTTTCAGGCTTCTATCCTTCAGGGACTCCTGCTAATACATACCCTGTTATCCATCAACTTTCTATGTGTGTGAGGGCAATTTTTCAGGTGTGTCCCTAATGTATTATTTATTCCCCCCATCATCTGTGCCTTTGTTAACATGCACTGCTGTAAGGGAATCTTGGCATACATTAGCTTCCAGACTTCTACCCTTCCATAATTCATGCTAATGCATGACCTGTTCTCTGTCTGTGAGAGCTATATGTATGTTTTGTCACTTTTGGGGGATTTATCCCCCATTATGTGTGCATTTGCACACATTTCCTGTTTTAGCAGGTTGAAGAAGTGTCTTATGGCACTTTAGCAATGCAGGGGGTGTGTCACACCAACTGTCACACACACCCTGTATTGCTTTCTTGTTGCTGACACAGACACTTAAATATTGGCATAATATTAGAGGAAAATCTCTAATATTATGCCAGTTCAGCTCAGAAAGTGCCTTATGGCACTTTCTAAGGGCAGGGGGCATGTTCAGTATTACATGGACATGCCCCCTGCACTTGTTCATGGTCCGTGTCCATATAGCAAGTACAGCAGTGCCCCTTCGTGAATATTTAAGGTGCACTGCTGTGCTAAGCAGACACAACCACTCCATGCAAAAATACTCATATTCTTGCATGGATTTTGTTGAATCCAGGGGGTGGAGTATACTGGATGGTGATGCCTGTGACACCCCCATCATGTCCCCAGTTGGTCTTTGAAAATAACCTGTAGCTAATATCCTAAAGGCTACACATACCTTAGTTTCAACTGGGATGGGTTCCCCTTGATTGGATCTGGCTGATTTGAGCATGGCAGAGCACACAGATATCTTGTAATAAGTTTCTGCCAACCATGTAGCACTCTACAATCTCCAGCTCATGTAGCACCTCAAAGGTTACCCTGGGCCTGAACACTCTTCTACTTCTCTGCCTAGGCCTATTGTTAGCAGCACCAGCAGCATTGACTTCAGCATCTAACAGTTACAGATGGAGAATAGCTGCATAAACCCCAAGCATTATTTCAGTTAAAATTTCCAGGTCTCTACTCCAATGGTCTTAAGTATGGAGGGAAAATCAGAATGTAGGCTGTATGCATACTTTATACATTTCATGAGTAGGTCCACCATGTGGAATCGGCTAATTGAGATCCAGTTCACCTGCTTAAGCTATAATTAACATGATTTAAAGCTCCTGCTTCAGTGTGCAGTAGTGCGCTATGCCTACTGTCACACCATTGAGCAGCAGAGTGCAACTGTGCATAGCTAAAGTAAGCCATATAAAAAATTTATATTTTTATTGCTGTTGTCATGAAACATGCAGAAGATATTATTTACTGCAAGTTGCAATTTATTATTTGTATAAGCTGCAAAGACACAACAGTATAAGAAAAGGTTGCATGCCCTGTACTAGAACCCAGAACCATCTGCACTCCAGTCATATACGTAACACTTGCCACCACAGATGTACTCCCCCAAATGTCTCTAACTTGAGGGTATTAGCAGAGTGCAGCCCCACCTACTGAGTTTGGGAAATGCCCAGTGGTGCTCAGCAATATAAACTGAATGCATCTGGTTTCTATTTTTGGATGTATAGCTCATGTCTGATACTTGGGTAGTCTAGTCGCGCAGACAAATTACGCATCGCCAAAACTGTCTGCGGAAAGCAACTCACTGTGCAAACGTGTGCAATGCACAAAACATAAAAGACAGTGGCCTGACATACCTCCCTGATGTCATCTACATCAACTGGAAACATAAACACTGTGTAGGAGCCTGCACGAAGTGAACATCCCTACGTGGTGTCTGCTTTTTCTGTTTCAACAAATCAACTGATTTTTGCTCTCATTTGCAAAAAAACTGTGCTGACAGCCTGTAGTCTACACGGTTAGTAGATGTGTAAGCTGTTCAACAGTAAGGGAGCATGATTTTAGAGACACAAGGCAGGGTATTACTTTACCTGTGGTTACAGTATATTATACTCCTCTTTTACATGACTTTTTTGGCAATCATAGTTAAAACTGTTTGCAGCAAGAGGAGCACTGCACAAACACAATGTGAAGAAAAATTAAAAATTACAGTAAACTGACACCCCCTGAAATTTTCAGACATCTGCAGTGTATACTTTGTCCATTATATGTGTGCTGTTACCTTTTTATTTATGTATTTATTTATTTTATTTTACATTTGTTGACCGGGCTAGTCTAACTGGATATATGTCCATTTTCAGTAGAGGTCCAGGGAGAAAAGCTCCACAACTCACAGTAATATTTACAGTAAATGACATTTTACCAATGCAGGTACATAGCAGCTTTTTGCAATACCTTGTGATTCTGCTTATAGAATCTTAGCACATATCAGCTATGGTTAGTCATACAAAGAAATCTCTAATAGAACTTTAAACAGTTAAATCACAATCTCTTTATTGTTAATAGAAAAGTAACTAGCTTATACAGGTATGGAGATTATTAACCAGAGATAAGTGAGGTAGTTGGTCAGGGTTACCACAGGGGCATAATGACTGTGATTTAAAGTATGGCTTCAGTTTGCTTTTAAATAGGATTATAGAGGAAAGTGAGGTTAGGTCACTGGGGAGCGAGTTCCAGTTTTTACCAGCAGTATTAGTGAACAGAGAATCACCAGCCAGATTGTTAGTTTTACTTATTTGTACCAGTAATTTATTTCATGAGCGTAGGGTCTTGAGGTTATTATAGGGGGTGATAAGGTTTGTAAGTATAGGTGTATTAGTAGGGTGATATAGGATTTTGTAAGCAACTGTTATTTGGTTAAATAGTAGTAGATTTGGCAACTCTAACCATCCTAGTTGTTGAAGATTGTTACAATGATGGGTTCTGTAAGTAGACTCAGTTGCAAATCTGGAAATATTGTTGTAGGAGCTAGCCAGCTTGCTCAAGTTGCTTTTACTTAGTTTAGTATATATAGGGAAGGCATAAAGGTTTGGGAGGGTGGCCTAATGGTTAAGGTGCAGGGTTTGAGTCACACAACGGATATAATTAGGGCTTAAAATGGCTGGCTCGCAAGGGCAGTTAGCTAGTACTGAACCTATAACCTAGAAGGGTAGAGATTAAGTGGTCCTAGCTAGTGGGGTCAGAAAGGGTTTGATCCTGTAGAGGTAACCCAGTTTTTTGTTGACTGTTTTTATAGTACTGTTAATATGGGAATCATAGATAAGGTTGTTGTCTATTAGTACCTTGAGTAGTTTTTTAGTTGTATTAGGAGATATGGTAGTACCATTGCTTGACATAACATTAAAATTAAGAGGGAAGGCCATACGGATGGGAGTAAATAGTAGCAGTTTAGTTTTTGTTGGGGTTCCAGATGAGACATCAGTGTAGTAGCCATTTTTCGACTGTATTAAACATGTTTTGGGTTAGGGACTGTAAATCTGCTGGAGAAGTGGCAGAGCATATTAATGTGGAATCATCCGCATATTGGATACAGGTAGCTTGAGGTATTACAGAATGTAGGTCATTTATAAAAATAGAAGAGGACCTAATATGGAGCCTTGAGGGACACCAAGGGCAATTGGGAGGTGGGAAGATAAGTTATTTTCCCATAGTACAGCCTGCTGCCTGTTGATTAAGTAAGATTGGAACCATTGTATAGCTAGTCTGTCTAGTGGCAGGTTTTTGAGTATATTTATGAGTAAGGTGTGGTTAACCATATTGAAAGCTTTTGATAGATCAATAAAGAGGGCAGAGGATAGAATGTCATTATTGCAATTTGTATTACTGTCAGAGAAGGATAAAAGAGCAGAGGTGGTGCTATGAAATGGTTTGAAACCATGTTGACAGTTAGCTAGTAAGTTGCTTTCTAATAGGTCATTTAACAGTTGTTATGAATGCATTTCTCCATGATTTTTACCAGAGGAGATAATACGGCTATAGGTCGATAGTTTGATAATTCATTAGAGTTACCTCCTTTATGCAGGGGGATAATATGTGAAAATTTTCAGATTGTTGGGATAGTTCCTTCAGTAATGGTTCTATTAATCAGGATAGCTATGGGGTAGGCCATGGCTTTTGCAGCTTTTTGCAGGTATTTTGCAGGGAGTAGGTTTTCAGAGATGGTGGTAGGCTTAAGTTTTTGAATAAGTGTGCAGACAAGGGATGTAGGAACAGGTTGGAAGTGAAATGATGGGGATGGGTTAGAGATGGAGGCAGTTGAAGATGAGGTGTCAGGGGATAGCTGATCGGCTAAAGATTGAATGGTCTCTGTGAAGAAAGTGTTAAATGTATTGGCTATTTGCTTGGGACTATTGTGATCAGATCCTAAAGGGGTGGGCATGACTAAATGGCCTGGGTTTAGAAGTTTATTGATGCCTGACCAGAATTTTTGTGGTTTGTTTTCGTGGGTTTGTTGGAGCTGAAAGTAGAAGTTTATTTGTCCAACAGTATGGATTTTTGTTTCATTTCTTAGCTGTCTAAACTTTAATTGATCATCAGGGCTTTTAGTAGTATGCCAGTTGGCCCAGAGTTTGTTTCTAAGGAGGATTTTTTGTTTGGTAGCTTTAGAGAGCTATGGAGTTGCTTGTATCCTAGTTCTAATTGTACGTGTTGGTGCATGGTAGTCTAGAATGGCTAAAAATTTAGAATTAAAGTATTTCACTGCTTCTTCTAATGGTAGGTGTTTCAGGGGTGACCAATCACATGCCTTAAGTTCTTTTTGAAAGCTGTCAGGGTTAAAATATTTGTTGGTTCTTATGGCCCTATAGGTGATTGAGTTTGGAATGTCACTCTTATATCTGATTAAGAAGGTGAGTGAATGGTCACTCATATCTTCAGGGAGGGTCCCTACTTTGTAATTTTGGTGATGACTATTTATGAGAATCCAATTGAGTGTGCTTTCTTTATTATTGAGTTTATTGGTCCTTGTAGGGGATGTAATGGTTTGAGTGAAGGTGTGTAGGTTAATGTAGTAGAAGGCTGTTCAGAGGTACAGCTCTTCCAGATGATATTAAAGTCACCAAGTACTATGGTTTCTTGAGGGTAGGTAGTGGAAAGCCAACTAAGAATATCCTCTAGGGTGTTAGTGTTACTGCCTGGGGGAAGGTAAATACAGATGATATAGATAGATTTACATTTGTTAAGTTGAATCTTGGAAATAAGAATTTTTGCATTACTAGTTAATGGTGGTTTAGTGTCTATAGAGGTCACCTTTAATTCAGATTTATATAGGATAGCTACTCCCCCCACCCTTCTTAGCTTTGTAGTCTAGTCTCAAGATATTATATCCAGGTGGAATTACCTCATTGTCTTGTGTTGATACCTTGAGCCATGTTTCAGTGAGACATAGGATGTCAAATGAATGTACATGCATGAGAGCATGTAGGTGGACAACTTTATTATTTATGCTCCAAATATTAAGATGAGCTATTAGGAGTGAGTTAGAGGGTCGGGTAAGCAATTGTGTGTTGGCAGAAATTGAAGTGTTGGGCTCTGTAGCTATGGTAGAGTTTGGACCAGGATTTGGGTGGATATCGCCATGTATTAAGGAGTGAACTTGAATTCTCAGTGTAAGTTTTAGTAGTTTATATATTAGGTTGTGGAATTTTCTAGCTTTTGAACTATAGAATGTAATGTGAGTCAATCTATGATATTTAGCTTTTAAGTAATTTGGTGAGCTGGGTATGTTTGCATGGCTATGTAAAACTATAAGTGTTGGATTAGAGGTTTGTCTCATGGGGCAATGGAATCCTTGACAGTTAAGATGTTCATAGAATGTAAGTAGGTAAGGAATGGATAGAAAGGATATTAGTGAGAATAAGAGTAGGAACTTAAGGTGTGGTGGGTTGGAGTTAGGTGACATAGTGGGAGTATAATATATTGGATATTGTATAGAGATAAGTCCTGCTTGTGTTCTATGTTAATGACTATTGGGATGTAGGTTATATCACTTTAATGACTTGGATCATGTGATTGCTGGTGTGGTTGGGGGTGTGGCTAGGGTGTTTAAATGTGGATGCACTGGGGGCGGGTGGAAATTGGGGGCTGGGTAGGGGAGCGGAGTGAGCCCGTAGCGCGAACGGAGCGGGTAAAGCCAGTGAAGGACTACACTCTGTGAAAACAATCAGTGCAGTGCTGACTGTTAAGATAAATTTAAGGGGAGATAATAGGCAGGGCAGTTGAGAAATGTATAGTAAAAAATAGAAGGGCAGAGTGGGTCTACAAGATAGATAAATATATTAAAAATAGGATGCCTGAGAGTTAGAAATTAAGATAGTAAGATAGTTATTCAAGTAGATTAGACCTGGGAAGAGGGTGCCACCTAGTGGAAAGGATATATTGCAACCTTGGCTACTGGCAGGGCTAGCAGGTCTAGAGGTAAAGGGAGGGAAAAACAGGAGTTATATGCAGAGGCTATAAGAGGGGAAGGGGGAATTCTGTCCATATTTCTGGAGTTTTACAAGCCCTGGTTTCCATGTAGACTCCTGTACATAGAAATTTTCCGATTACACTGCCAACATGAACATGGAATTTAAACAGTTTTATTAGAGGTTGTGGAATCACTCAACTGGGTTGTTTTGCTTCATTAGCATAAATTTCAGTTACTTATGCTGAAATTTGCATTCCACAAAAGTTTCCCTAATTGTGCATGAGGACACATAATTGCAGATTGCTACCAGTTTACTCAATCTAAAACTGTTCAAGCCCATGTTCTTATCACACCATGATGTGTGCACAGGAAAAAATGACTGTGTAAGCTATATTGAATTCCCCCAGTGTATTCATTTAGGGGTAGGAAACATTTTCTTTGGGGAGACTTATACACATTTGCTTGTAGTAACACCTACAATACTGCAACACCATCTTCCTTTATAATGTGCAGGGAGCTAATGTAAGTTATTATCTGTATTTTAATCTAGGGAATTATATTGTTTAGATTTCAATGGAATTATGTTCTCTGTTGATATTTTTCTTTGGCATTCTGGCTTGCATAATCAACAGATGTACATTCATTATTAAAACTAGCTGCACTAGAATTTTACAAAACAAGCAGCCCTAGCTTGCCAAATTTGCTATTTTGTTACTGACAGCTGCAGCAAAGTATAATTGTTATGCAGGTTTCCTCTATGCTACTGGAAGGTCAACAAACATAAACAATCTAATAGTGACACTACATTAAAAAAAAGAAAAAAAAAGCAAATCCAAACATGCGTAACTATATCTCAGATTTTCGTCCGTAAGGAAGCAGACCATAAGTAGATCTTCCTATCTTACAGGCAATTGTAGCATGAGCCTACAGGAGTTTTTCATTTACTTAACTAGAAATATTCATGGGTAGAATCACTTTTTTGTGAAATTCTTAGCTTTATGTGACTTTCTATTTCACAAATTAGATACGTACATGTGTGTATGTTTACACACACAGGCACACACATATATATCTAAATATATAGTTATACA
Source organism: Protopterus annectens (assembly GCF_019279795.1). Classification (NCBI taxonomy): domain Eukaryota; kingdom Metazoa; phylum Chordata; order Ceratodontiformes; family Protopteridae; genus Protopterus; species Protopterus annectens. The sequence continues at coordinate 1,329,744,727 of NC_056731.1, read as the reverse complement.
CAAACATATAGGTACAAATTATGCCAGTTAATATTAAAAAGGATGGCACAGTGGTGTAGTGGTTAGTGTTGCTGTCTAACAGCAAGAGATTCTCTGGTTTGATTCTCAGCTGGGGTGCCTACTGTCTGGAGTCTGCATGTCCTCCCTGCATTCATGTGGGTTTCCTCTGGGTGCTCCAGTTTCCTCCAATATTCCAAAGACATGCTGTAGGTGGATTAGACACTCTAAATTGGGCCTGAGATGTGAGTGTGTGGTGTACTCTCTGAGGAAGGTTGGACCCCGGTGTAGCAACCTGACCCCATAAAACCTGCTATGGAAACAAGTGCTGAAGGTGCTTGTTGTCCGATGTGCTGTATGCATGGGAGTGAATCCAAAATCCAGAAATATTAAAAAAACATCAGATTCAATAAACCCTACATGGTCTGTTAAGACCATTTACAGCTGCACAATCATGGTAAACACTGTAGGATGCTAATTAAAACATAAGCAGGTGAACTGTATGTTAATCAACCAATCCAAAATGGTGGCGCTATTCAACAGGATATAAACACTGAAAAACACCAGAAACACAAACTTCAATGTAACAAGAAATCTGGTAGGCACACATGGACCACAAAATCAATTGCAAACAAATCCAAGGCACAAGGAAAAGTTGTAATCACTTTTTATTCACAGAAAACCACAATAAAATAAGTGCTTTCATTATCAACTATTGGAGACTTCATCAGGAAAAGTACCATACACTAAAAGCAGTTATTTTAAAAGCAGAAATCAAAATATGCCCATCATCCTAACTAATCAAATCAAAAATGAGAAATGCCATCCCAACAGGATCATATTTGCACTTAAGGGAACTGCATTTCAAAAAAGATTAAAAAATATATAAATATAAATGCCTGAAAATATTAAACATTTATAAATAGACTAAAAGTTTGATGAAGCATTCTGTATCATACTATATAAAACTGCATGAAATACAAATAAAATAAATTTAAATATAAAAAACATCTATATGTGCTTAACATATACTATAAGCTATCTCCCCATTGCCTTTAATTTTAAAAGGCAAGAAATGGAGAGACAGTCATTGAAATCCGGCCACTGGCCATCATTTAAACAAATTTGCCATGTTAATTCTTTTTTTTGTAACAAAAGTGCCCATAATCCACCCCTTTCATCATAGTCAAGGACAGCCAAGATTAAGAATTTAAACAAATCTCCCATTTTCTTCCATACAGTGTTTAGCAAGGCCATTTGTGGTTTGTTTAATCTTATGTTCCTCAGGTGTTCATATATTCTGTTTTTAAAATTTATTTCAGTCTTTCCTATGTAAAAACATTCAAAGAGGGAACAGACTGCACAGTACATCACTCTTTCAGTGAAGCAATAGGATCTCCTATTCAATTGCACTCTAATTCACAATAAATGTATTACCCTCCAATACAAAACAACAGTAGGTGCAAGCCCCACATGTCTTCATCATACCTAGCTGTGGGATGCCTCCATTGGATTCTAAACTATTTTTTAAATTATTACCTTTTTTTAAAAACAATATTGGGTTTACTACCAACACATTCCCTTACATCTTTATCACTTGTAAGAATATCTCAGTTTTTAAAAAATATCAGAGATGTCCCTACTGCTGTTACTGAAGGCAGTAATAAAGGAAGACTTACAATGCAGGTAATTGTTAGACCATCATCAGCTGTTTCCCTATCTTGAATATGCTCACCAGATGTTTGCTTTACTTGTTCGTGACAAACCTGTTGGTTGTTAAGCAGGGGGTTAAAAAACCTTTCTCCCTTTTATTTACCACTTCGATTATTACGTCATTGATCAAACTCGAAGGGTATCCCCTTTTAAGAATCATACCCTTCAAGCAATCACATTCATTCATCCAAGAAACTGTCAAACAGGCTCACCATGCCAGTAGCTCTTATGAGTTGTCCCTTTACTACTGCTTTTTTCTGATTGAAGGTGTGTGCACTTTCATAAGGTAAGAAACTATTGGAATAGATTTCCTTTCTATAAATCTGTGCCACAAAGACCTTGTATACCACATACTTTGTGAGCCATACATCCAAATAGGCTATTTTCTTAGTGTTAATATTGTGGGTAAACCTGAGAAAAGTGGTCATCTGGTTAATAAATTCCAAATCAAAATCAATCTCATTCCTTGGGCCATTCCAAAAAAATAAAAATGTCATCCAAAAAATGAGTATATAGCTTGCAATTCTTAAACAAAAGGGAACATTGTAAAAATCTCTTCTCCCACTGCAGCATTACGATATTGGCATAGATTCCCCCACACGCTGACCCCTTGTCATCACCTTCCTCTTGTAGGAACAATTCTTTTTCAAACAAAATAAAATTATTAGTCAGAACCATTTCCAACAATATCTCATATGTGTTAACCTGGTTCTGGGGAGTCCCCTTTTAAAATTAAAGGCAATGAGGAGATAGCTTACTGTATTTGTTAAGCACATATAGATGTTTTTTATATTTAAATTTATCTTATATGTATTTTATATGGTTTTATATAGTATGATACAGAATGCTTCATCAAACTTTTAGTCTATTTATAAATGTTTAATATTTTCAGGCATTTATATTTATATATTTTTGAATCTGTTTATGAAATGCAGTCCCCTTTAAGTGCAATAATGATCCTGCTGTGATGTCATTTCTCATTTTTGATTTGATTGGTTAAGATGGTGGGCATATTTTGATTTCTGCTTTTAAAATAACTGAATTTAATGTATGGTATTTTATCTGATGAAGTCTCCAATAGTTGATGATGAAAGCGCTTTATTTCATTGTGGTTTCCTGTGAATAAAAAGTGATTACAACTTTTCCTTGTGCCTTGGATTCATTTGCAGTTGATTTTGTGGTCCACATGTGTCTGCCAGATTTCTTGTTTCATTTTAACTAAATATAAAACAACCATGTACACGCAGTGCTGGTTTTCCATGTGAATTCCAAAACATATTGTAATACAACCACAAAAGGCATCTACACAGAAAGAATGTTAGTGGCTGCTGTTGCTTTAATTCATGTGTATGTGCAACAGACTGCAATATATGCTGCTGGTGCTGCTGCTAATAGACCATGTGCAAGAAGGAGAAAAGTTTTCAGAACCCATTTAACTTATCACAACCTACAGGAAGTGGAAATTGTCGAGTGCTACAGGATGGATAGAGACACACAACTGGAACTTTGCAACCTCTGTCATCCTCACATCAAATGCAGGCAAACCAAGGAGAACTCATACCAGTGGAGACAGAGGTATGTGTAGCACTTAGAATTTTAGCTACAGGAACATTTTGGAGACCAACAGGGGACATGCTGGGAGTGTCACAGGTGTCAGCATCCAGGATCCTCCTTCAATTATTAAATGCTCTTCTCCAACATGCCAGTGATCACATATATTTTCTATGTACTCCTGAGGACAGGGCCACAAATATGTAGGAGTTCTACCCTGTTGCACACTACTCTGAAGTACTGGGGGCCATAGATTATACACATATAGAAATTAATGCACCACCCAGGGAACAGGGAAGGCTCTACATTACTAGAAAGTGTTTCCACTCTATTAACTGGCAAGTCATGTGTAATGTCAAGGGAATCATCTTAAATGTGTGTGCTGGCAAACTAAGCATGACTCACATATCTGGCATACCTCCCACCAGTATCAGATGTTGACTAGGAGTGATATCCCACAGGGTCATTTACTGGGGTAAGCAAGTTATGCACTGAAACTGTGGCTGATAACACCCATCAGAAATGCATGCACACCCCAGCTAAAGAACGCCATAATGAGGCCCACACTCAAACAAGAAATATCATATACCATGTGTTTGGGCTGCTAAAGTCAAGGTTCCAGTGCCTAGATACATCTGAGGAAGTCCTGCAGTAAATCCATGTACATGTATTGAAATATTCACCATCTGTGCCATGCTACACAACATCATCCTGAGAAAGCAGCTTCAGCAGGATCAACAAGGGGAAGGGGCACACATCCCACCTCCAATGGCAAGGCCACCATAGCCACATCCAGTTGAGGAGTCAGAGGGGGAATCTGCAGCTACTGTAGGTGTAGGCAGACATAGGCATGCTCAATATTCCCTCGCATTTGTTAAGAGGCAACGCATAGCACACTCATTCACTACGTAAGGTGCTAAAACCTTCATCCTACACACATACATATAGTAGCATGGATGCCAGGCAAGGCTCACACCTTTTACCTACCCATACAATGGCTGTGTACTTCTAACATCAGACAAAGTCAGCGCTGAACTTAAATTGTTGCAACTGCTGGATTTACAAGGTAAGTGTTGAACCTGGAGTGTATTGTGCAGCAATATGAATGAATGACATAGCTCTGCATGTTGTTACTTGGTAATATATGCAAATAAAAGGTGGGTGATTTGTATAGAAATGACTTTAACATGTGACAGCAGAGACTTGTGACTACATGTGTCATCTATCAAGCAGTATGCCTCAGCGTCAAAGTTTCACACATTCATACCTCTTAAAAGTACTGATGGTTACCACATGTCCTCAGTTTGGCATCATATGTTTGTACTGGATAATCATTTAAGAGAATAGTTAGCAAATAATGATACTCATTTCAATTTCAGACTTCACGTCCCTCAGAAGATTATTAAAAATACTGATGGAAAAAAGTTTGACTCTCTCAACTGTCTAACTTTCTAAGACCAAAATATGTCAAAAGTACAATTAGCAAAACAACATCACAAACACAGATATACTAAGCACTAAGTCAGCTATGCACCCTGAGCATCAGATACAAATGTTATGTATCCCTGAATACAAAAGATAGAAAACAGGGATCTGGCACAGTTATCATCACTTGAACAGGGTGTTGTGTGGGGGGGCAGGAACCAAAGCTGACAGAAAAGGTCGGTGAGCATGTGTGAGTAAGAAAGTGAAGCAAGCAGACATTTGGATAAAGTAACGAATGGCCAGTTAGACTAAATGAGCTTTAAGCTTCATGGCTCAACCATGTAACTGCTGTGTGTGTGTGTGTGTGTGTGTGTGTGTGTGTGTGTGTGTGTGTGTGTGTGTGTGTGTGTGTGTGTGTGTGTGTGTGTGTGTCTGTATGGGTACTCAGGCGAAATTGGTGTGTGAGCATCTGCAGAAACACAGCTAAGATCTGTGCTAGCTCTACATCTTGGTATGTTGCACAGGTGTGAGCCATGCATGGTAGAGGTGGCAGTTCATCATTGTCATACCTGACCATGAGAACAGGGTCTTCCAGGAGTTGCACTGGCATATCCATGGTCAGATGTACTGCTGCTCTTAAATGTGACTGATGTCAGCTACAAGAACTGCCCTCGCAAGGATGCCCAGGACCACAACCCCATGGCCTGCCACATCTGGGTGTGGACACTTCAACCACTGATGGAGCAGTGGAAGTAGTACCACTATGGGAGCTTGATTGGGCACAGCCACATCAGCTAACAGCAAATGATGTGGCTGATTTATTTGCATGAGGATGCCATCATCCTCCCAGCAGATGTTCCATCACAGACACTGCTCATTCCAATGTGTTACTCATCTGATCCATTGAATTGGCAACATGGTGGAGGTAGTCACACATGTCAGCCTGTGCCACATCTACAACCCTAAACATTTCTCTGGATGACCTATAGGAATGTGCCTGCAGCTCCATGATGGCCCTAAACATATGTTGAGTGGCACTGGAAGACACACCTGGATCAGGTGGAGGATGGACAGCTGGCCTCCTTCACGCAACCCTAACATCCCTCCCATGTGACATCCCACTTACACCTTTGCTACAGCCAGAGTAAACAGGCACTGAAACTGCAGTGACCACACATCCCTGATTGAGTGTCTCACCCTCCACCTGTCTAATATCTGAGGGCTCACTGTAATGGGTTGGCGTAGGCCTACTGGCTGTATTCAGTGGAATTACAGGGGATGGCTGAATGTCAACCTCAGTGTCAGAGTCAACCTCTGCAACCCTCCCCTCCTGTCTGTGCCTCTGTTTGGTCACCATCATCATTATCAGACTCTGCCA